>NC_091465.1:84078227-84263227 GCF_027789765.1 Dendropsophus ebraccatus
GTCCCCACCATCTTCGGCCGCCATGCTTACTTCCGGTCCGGGTGTAATGAATGAGAGAGAAAAGGCTGCTGGTGCCCAATCAGGGCTGAGCAAGCTGGAAGCCATGTGATGCGCTCCAGCCAATGAAAAGGCTGCTGGTGCACATGTCCACCAGCAGCCATTTCCTCTCCCATTCACTGCTGTGGAAGACAGCGAAGAGGAAGGTGACCAGGACCGCCCCCTGCTGTGGAGACATGGATCCAAGATGGCGCCCAGGAGAAGAGAACGGGGTTGACAGTGTTTTGTTATGTATAGTTTATTTAACTTCCGATCATATGACATTGGGAATTTTATTGCGTTATCTATGGTGTTGAAATAGTTCTCAAACTGCTGTAATGTCACCAGTCCACACTATGAATATATCGTCTATGTATCTCCGCCATGTTAAAACATGGCGAAAATATTGAGACACACAGATACAGTTCTCTTCCAGTTGTGTGACCACAATATTTGCATTGGCACCCATGGCAACTCCACGTGTCTACATGTAGATCTTGTTCCCATGTCCCCCCATCCCAGAAGTGTGGTGCATTATACTCACCGCATTACTGTCGACCCCCGGCCGCCATCTTGGGACAATGACGACAACTTCAGGATGCCGGCCGAACCGTTCCAGCCGCCCTTCATGCCGGCCCCCCTCTGGCACGTCATCAGCTGCTCAGCTGCAATTGGCTGAGCATAACTGTGCTCAGCCAATCGCGGCTGAGCAGCAGATGACGCGGCAAAGGAGGGCCGGCATGAGGGGCGGCTGGAGCGATTCGGCCGGCATCCTGAAGATGTCGTCATTGTCCCAGATCATTACACTTTTTACACTATGAAGAACACATGTGGGACTGTTGATGGACACTTTATATATAGACACTTTTTTTTACTACCAGAAAACAATAAGTGTGGTTTAAAATAACGCATGTGAATGCAGTGTGTGTATAAACACTAATGGACGCCTGCTGCTGGCAATTATTATCAGTGAACCAAGAAGATGTTCATGGACATTTCGGTCCACCTATCACTTTTCACAATTTGATTATGTGCACTTGTATTTAGAGGAGGAGTATAGGTCACATGGGTATGCTTGAAAATAGTGGTGGAGGCCGCAGAAACATGTCTCCTGTCTCCTATCTATCTATCTATCTATCTATCTATCTATCTATCTATCTATCTATCTCCTATCTATCTATCTATCTCCTACCTATCTATCTATCTATCTATCTATCTTCTATCTATCTATCTATCTATCTATCTATCTATCTATCTATCTATCTATCATCTATATATCTATCTATCTCCTATCTATCTATCTATCTATCTCCTATCTATCTATCTATCTATCTATCTATCTATCTATCTATCTATCTACATTATCTATCTATCTATCTATCTATCTATCTATCTATCTATCTATCTATCTATCTACATTATCTATCTATCTATCTATCTCCTATCTATCTATCTATCTATCTATCTATCTATCTATCTATCTATCTATCTCCTATCTATCTATCTCCTATCTATCTATCTATCTATCTATCTATCTATCTATCTATCTATCTATCTATCTCCTATCTATCTATCTATCTATCTATCTATCTATCTATCTATCTACATTATCTATCTATCTATCTATCTATCTATCTATCTATCTACATTATCTATCTATCTATCTATCTATCTATCTATCTATGTATCTATCTATCTCCTATCTATCTATCTATCTATCTATCTATCTATCTATCTCCTATCTATCTATCTCCTATCTATCTCCTATCTATCTATCTATCTATCTCCTATCTATCTTTCTATCTATCTATTATCTATCTATCTATCTATCTATCTATCTATCTATCTATCTCCTATCTATCTATCTATCTATCTATCTATCTCCTATCTATCTATCTATCATCCATCTCCTATCTATCTATCTATCTATCTATCTATCTATCTATCTATCTATCTATCTATCTATCTATCTCCTATCTATCTATCTATCTATCTCCTATCTATCTATCTATCTCCTATCTATCTATCTATCTATCTATCTATCTATCTATCTCCTATCTATCTATCTATCATCCATCTCCTATCTATCTATCTATCTATCTATCTATCTATCTATCTATCTATCTATCTATCTATCTCCTATCTATCTATCTATCTATCTATCTATCTCCTATCTATTATCTATCTATCTATCTATCTATCTCCTATCTATCTATCTATCTATCTATCTATCTATCTATCTATCTATCTATCTATCTTCTATCTATCTATCTATCTATCTCCTATCTATCTATCTATCTCCTATCCATCTCCTATCTATCTATCTCCTATCTATCTATCTATCTATCTCCTATCTATCTCCTATCTATCTATCTATCTATCTATCTATCTATCTATCTATCTATGCAGGGAATAGTTTCAGCAGCACTCCTTGATGAATCAGTGCCAGCGGATCTTGCCTTGACCAAAGGCTGGATTAAATAGACAGGAGATAATCCACAGCACTCAGTAGATACGGTGAAACAAATGTGTGAATTTATTCCATGAACAAAAGGTGATCCACTTCAAGCATAATAGTAACAAAAGTGCAGCATGCACTTGGGCAACAATTTTGTTGCCCCCCCCCCCCATTTTCTTCCCCCACAAATAAACCATACAGCAATCTATACAGGAGGCTGATTACTGTAGGGGACTTAGCACCTACCTCTCCTCACTCCTGGCTGTATGGTTCAGCATCCTCCTCTGTTCTGCATGTGATGGTCACTAGAGGCTGCAGTCCAGAGGAAGATGCCAGGCCCTAGAGACAGGATGGGGGAGGGGTGAGCATCGCAGTGTGTTCTCACTTAATTTAATGAGAGAACAGAGCACTATTAGCACTTTCTGTGCTCTCTTGCCCACTGTGTCAGCCACCACACCACCATATGCAGATGTGAATCGCTGAAGGAACCTGGACTTGAAAGTCTAGGTCCCATCTTCAGTTCCCAACCACATAAACTACCTGAAGCAGTAAAGAACAGAAAGTACTTAAAGGCTGTGTATAATCTATAGCGGATATGCTACATTTGAATATACCCTAAAGATCATGGCATGTATAGCTGCACACAGGCTACATGTCATATGCTGCACACAGGCTATATATCATACACTGCACACAGGCTATATATGCACCATATGCTGCACACAGGCTATATACCATACACTGCACTCAGGCTATATATCATACGCTGCACACAGGCTATATATCATACACTGCACACAGACTATATATCGTACACTGTACACAGAATATATACCATACACTGCACACAGGCTATATACCATACACTGCACACAGACTATATACCATACACTGCACACATACTATATATCATACACTGCACACAGGTTACATGTCATATGCTGCACACAGGCTATATACCATACACTGCACACAGGCTATATATCATACACTGCACACAGGCTATATATCATACACTGCACACAGACTATATATCATACACTGCACACAGACTATATACCATACACTGCACACAGACTATAAACCATATGCTGCACACAGTATATATGTCATATGCTGCACACAGGCTATATATCATAGGTTTCACACAGGCTATATACCAAGCACTGCCCACAGGCTATATATTATAGGCTGCACACAGGCTATATACCATACACTGCACACAGGCTATAAACCATACACTGCACACAGGCTATATGTCATATGCTGCACACTGGCTGTATAACATACACTGCACACAGGCTATATACCATACACTGCGCACAGGCTATATACCATACACTGCACACAGGTTACATGTCATATGCTGCACACAGGCTATATACCATACACTGCACACAGACTATATACCATACACTGCACACAGACTATATACCATAAGCTGCACACAGACTATGTATCATACACTGCACACAGACTATATACCATTCACTGCACACTGGCTATATGTCATATGCTGCACACAGGCTAGGGCACAGCAGGGGGCATATACTATGGGGGCATATATCAGAGCAGGGGTATATACTATAGGGGCATATATCAGAGCAGAGGTATATATATATACCTCTGCTCTGATATATGCCCCTATAGTATATACCCCTGCTCTGATATATGCCCCCATAGTATATGCCCCCTGCTCTGATATATGCCCCTATAGTGTATGCCCCCTGCTCTGATATATGTCCCTATAGTATATACCCCTGCTCTGATATATACCCCTATAGTATATATCCCTGCTCTGATATATGCCTCTATATTATATACCCCTGCTCTGATGTGCCAAAACAAAACCTCATACTCACCTGATCGGGGCAGATGACAGGTCTTCTCTCTTCTGGCTCTTCTCTGTTCCTTCAGCCTGTCAGCCACTCTGACAGATGCTCCAGCATGCTCCATGATGTCACATCCCTGCTGGAGAGATCAGGTTTCCTTGCTGAGGTCCCACGCAGCCCTCTCCTCAGTGAGGGGCAAGGGGGAGGGAGGACCTCGGCAGGAGACAGGCAACCAGAAGCTTGACAGGAAGAATCCATTCAAAGACCCACCAGGGGGGAGTCCGAGCCTGCCGGGAGGGAGATGCTTACACAGGATTAACCCTACACCTCCCTCCCTCCCTGGACAGCATGCAGTGTGGCCAATGCTGTGTCCAGGTAGGGTTTCCACATGCTTTTTTGTGCATGGGACTGGCTCCCAGACACCACTTCCGGGTTTGAGCTGGTGGAAGCCCGTTGGCACGTGCCCCTTGTGCCCTCCCTTTAATCCGGCCCTGTATCTATCTATCTCCTATCTATCTATCTATCTATCTATCTATCTATCTATCTATCTATCTATCTCCTATCTTTCTATCTATCTATCTATCTCCTATCTATCTATCTATCTATCTATCTCCTATCTTTCTATCTATCTATCTATCTATCTATCTATCTATCTATCTATCTATCCAGGGGTGTAACTACCACTATAGCAGCCATAGCGGCTGCTATGGGGCCCGCCGCATCAGGGGGCCCCATGGCCTGCTCCTGCAATACACTGGACCCCCTGAGCCGTCATCATTTGCAGCACCGGGTGGCCCTGCTGGTCTCCTGGGTTTTGCAAATGTCCCTTTAACTGCAAGCACTCCTGACCAGAGCTAGCAGTTATGTAGTTATGACTTCACTTGACCGTTTAGTGGTCAGTCTATCTATCTATCTATCTATCTATCTATCTATCTCCTATCTATCTATCTATCTATCTATCTATCTATCTCCTATCTATCTATCTATCTATCTATCTATCTATCTATCTATCTACTATCTATCTATCTATCTATCTATCTATCTATCTATCTCCTATCTATCTATCTATCTATCTATCTATCTATCTATCTATCTATCTATATCCTATTATCTATCTCCTATCTATCTATCTATCTCCTATCTATCTATCTATCTCTCTATCTATCTATCTATCTATCTATCTATCTATCTATCTATCTCCTATCTATCTATCTATCTATCTATCTATCTATCTCCTATCTATCTATCTATCTATCTCCTATCTATCTATCTATCTATCTACCTATCTATCTATCTATCTATCTATCTATCTATCTATCTCCTATCTATCTATCTATCTATCTATCTCCTATCTATCTATCTATCTATCTATCTATCTATCTATCTATCTATCTATCTATCTATCTCCTATCTATCTATCTATCTATCTATCTATCTATCTATCTATCTCCTATCTATCTATCTATCTATCTATCTATCTATCTATCTATCTATCTCCTATCTATCTATCTTTCTTATTCTATCATCTTTTATCCCCATTGTGTGGGCTTTTATGGAGCTCAGAATGTCCCCAGGATCATTGACAGGAAACCATTGTGTAGCTGGAATCAGTATCAGTGCAGAGCAGAGTTTGTCTTCAGTGCGGAGTCTGCCTCCTCTTCTCTCCTCTTCTTGGAGCACCGGAAGCAAAAGCCGGACAATGCATAATGCATGCGTCTGTACACGGCAATGCCTCTGGCGCTCCATAGACTTTAATGGGGTCATCAGGTAGGCTATATGGAAGAACGCTGTAAGATACGTTCTGACATACGGCCTGTCTGTCAATCTGGCGAAACTACCACCACGACTGATGCTTTAAACTGTCCCATTGAAATGAATGGGATCAGTTCAAAGATGCGTTTCCATCTGGCGCAAGAAATGCCGCCGGATGAATGTGAACCCGCCTAAGTGTTAGGTGCTGACAAATGGATTCAGTAGGATTCCTCTAGATAATAATTTCCACCTATGTATATTATATAAACACTTTTTGGGTAACTGTCCCTTTAATAGACCACAGTAGACAAGGTTGCAGTCAGTATCTGTGTTTATTAGTAATGGGCCTGGTTGTACACAGCTACTATGTAGACATCACATGTTTTATAGATGATCAGTGTTATATATTACGGCCCGGCGGCGGTCACCTGACCTCTAGGATCTCAGTATGTAGAAAACTTCTTAGGGCAGTGAGCGAAGTGAGTGCACTCCCCGCTTGTCCCTTCTCTGAAGATATAGGGATGCTTGCAGAAACACCCGTTCACGCATTGCTTTGTACAGTGCTTATCCCTGTTAGTGTAATAATTTTCACAGTTTAAAGGGCAGGCGCCTCCGCATGGATTATGATACTGGTGTGGGCGGCAATCTAGAATATGGAATAAACCAAATAAGCAGAGAATAGGCAGGTGGTAAAATACACATCACATGGTCCTAGCATTATATCTAAGACAATACCCATCGCTGTCTCTATATGTCATCTGAACACCGACAATTTGTGTGGGATCGAGTTACTATCTATTGTGTATGGCGACCGACCTCCTGACTTGGATTTCAACTGCCTAATACTCTACTTCTCAAAGGGATAAGCCACCACTACAGTATAAGTTGTATTGGCACCTTAAAGGGGAAGTCTGGCGAAAAATTTTATTAAAGTATTGTATTGCCCCCAAAAGTTATACAAATCACCAACATACACTTATTACGGGAAATGCACTTAAAGTGCTTTTTTCCTGCACTTACTACTGCATCACTGCTTCACTTCCTGGATAACATGGTGATGTCACTTCCTGGATAACATGTTGATGTCACTTCCTGGATAACATGGTGATATCACTTCTTAGATAACATGGTGCTGTCACTTCCTGGATAACATGGTGATGTCACTTCCTGGATAACATGGTGATGTCACTTCCTGGATAACATGGTGATGTCACTTCCTGGATAACATGGTGATGTCACGACCCGACTCCCAGAGCTGTGTGGGCTGTGGCTGCTGTAGAGGATGGTGGCAGAGGGATGCTCAGTCTCCCTCCAGTGCCCTGTGTCCCTCAGTGTCCCCCTGCCATCATCCTCTCCAGCAGCCACAGCCGCACAGCTCTGGGAGTCGGGTCGTGACATCACCATGTTATCCAGGGAGTGACATAACCATGTTATCCAGGAAGTGACATCACTATGTTATCAAGGAAGTGACGTCACCATGTTATCCAGGAAGTGACATCACCATGTTATCCAGGAAGTGACATCGCCATGTTATCCAGGAAGTGACGTCACCATGTTATCCAGTAAGTGACATCACCATGTTATCCAGGAAGTGACGTCACCATTTTATCCAGGAAGTGACATCACCATGTTATCCAGGAAGTGACATCACCATGTTATCCAGGAAGTGAAGCTTTGATGCAGTAGTAAGAGCAGGGAAAAAAGCACTTTAAGAGCATTTCCCGTAATAAGTGTATATTGGTGATTTGTATAACTTTTTGGGGGCAATACAATACTTTAATAAAAATTTTCTTCTTCTTTAAGGCTTAATATATCTGTTAAAAAAGTATATCTTAATATTCCTACCCTCTGTTACAAGCATTCTATTTTATTCTCTTCATTGCCCCTGTGTTGTATGCATCCCGTAATGGACTTCCTGTTCCTGCTGTACACTCTAGCTTGGAATTCAGCCAAATATATATATATATATAATATATATATAAATATAATTTTTTTTTTTTTTTTTTTTTTTTTTTTTTTTTTTTTTAGGGATTTGAGCAAGCTGCAACAATCTCCATCATTGCAAAAGGGTGATAAGGATCCGGCACTCCAAAAGGTTTAAAATTCAAAAACTTTTATTAGAGCATATCTAAAAAACAGCTGAGCAGCTCATGCTGTGTGGCCTGAAAGACTGACGCGTTTCGCGCATGCGCGCTTAGTCATAGTCTAATGGTCAGTGTGTGACTAAAGGTTTAAAAACAAGTAATGGCCAATGAGATGTTTCCCCATGCACATGTGTGCAGGTGGGGTGAATAAGTGCAATCAGTGGTGTACTCGCTTGGACACTATTGAGTTGGTTCAGTGGTCAGTTCGTATTACAAAGTATAATGGGTATGTAAATTTACTAGACGTAATGCTGTAATTTATAGGTAGGCTATGATCATGTGATACAAATAAAGAGAAGTGGAGTGTGGTGACACATTGTCCACATTGGAGCGTGCTCGGCGACCAGGTCGTGTATTTAAAAATAAAACGAATACAAAAATGTGTAACTCTATCGCACGACCGAGCCGCACGGTCTGAACTACGCTCTAAAGATGAATATCATGTAGGCAAGCTAATAATTGAATTGTAAAAATAGTGCTTGTATTTAGTTAGCATGTCTAAATGGCAATTTTTTGGCGTGCCTCCATGATGGTTCTGAACATATGTTGAAAAAAGCAACCCTAGATAGTTGGTGAAAATAGACATATAAAATGAAAATAAAAATAAAAATAAAAATGTGTGTGTTGATATGTCCTAATGATTATGCCATGTCCACGTATGAATAAAGGCTGAAAACAAGTATGTAGCCTGGTGGTGATATCTAACTGCTTGACGAAATGCGTCAGTCTTTCAGGCCACACAGCATGAGCTGCTCAGCTGTTTTTTAGATATGTTCTAATAAAAGTTTTTGAATTTTAAACCTTTTGGAGTGCCGGATCCTTATCACCCTTTTGCAACCATTTACTTACTTGACGGACAGCCACCGCCTGGAACCGTGCACCCTCCCATATACGCTGGAGACTCCGAACAATACACTAAGAGGTGAGCTGATTTCCCTTGTTTACCTTTGTTCATCAAATCTCCATCATTGCCACTAATGTGTGTGTGTGTGTGTATATATATATATATTATATAGATATATATATATACTGTATGCAAATACATGATATTGATAAATTTATGTAAAGCATATGTAAATAAATGTCACTGCCTGCTTATTTGGTTTTAGTGATTTGAGGGCTGTATTTTATGGCCCCAGCCACTTAGTAACCAAATGGTGATCTTGTTCTGTTATGATCGGTGTTTATTTATTGAGCCGGTTACTAGTGATGAGCGAATAGTGAGATATTCGAATATTCGATATTCGTACGCATATCCCGTGAATATTCGAATATTCGATCGAATATTCGATCCCATCTAAGTCAATGGGAACAAGTATTCGATTAGTTAAAAAACATCTATTTGACCATTTGGAGGGTGAAACAGGAAGCTGGGGGATTTGAAAGCTTATCGAATTTATCGAATATTCGCGGGATATCCGTACGAATATCGAATATTCGAATATCTCACTGTTCGATCGAATATCTATTTGATCAAACAGTATTCGCTCATCACTACCGGTTACACGGCTAGGTCATCGGCTGGATTAGTCTGTAGGGCGCATGTTTCCTATTACTCAGTGATATTAAGACATGTCAGAATTCAGCGATCAGCGGATAAATGAGCGTCTACTTGGCGATGGCTGATCTACTACATGGGGCAATATGGATCTTTCCATCAGATAACTCACCATGCTTGTCTCTGTGTCCCATTGAGTTCAGGACTGTGGAAGTAAAAGAAGTCATCAAATAATTAGTAACATTAGGAAGTAACTTTTTGAGGCTTATTGCAGCCTCACACAAGCAGTTTGGGACATTTTGCCTTTACAGGGGATATTTATCAAGACCAGCGTATCTGTATTCTGGTTTTCACTAAATCCCTCTCCCTGTTCCCCGCCTCTCATAAAACCTTAGTAACCTGAGGCTACCTTGTGGCTTAAAGGGGTACTCCCAAAAAAGTGCTCCAGCCTGGAGTAACCCTTTAATTTATGGTAAATGATACCTGCAGGGGAAGGCCCCCTCCCCTCCCCCTCCAGCATCCTTTTCCATGTACATCGGGTGTATGTGGTGTGCATTATCTCACATGAGCTCTTATTTTTGCGACACCAATTTTACTTTGCAACGACAGACAGACAGAATTTTTTGCATAAAATATGCTGCAAAACCGGAATTTTTTTTTTTTCATGGAGAAATTGAATTTTTTTTTTTTTTTTTTTTCAATTTAGGGGGGGTGGTTCCGTGTTTACGCTGTTCACCCTTTGGTAAAACTGACATGTCATCTATGTTAGGCAACTTATATAACATAACTTTTACTTTTTTTGACGGATTTAAAAAAATTAAAACCTTTTTTTTTTAAAAAACGAAATGTTCCTCAAAATCGCTCTTTTACCAGGCTTATAGCGCTTTTATCATTTGATCTATGGGGCTGTGTGAGGTGTCATTTCTTGCGCCATGATCTGTACTTTCTACCGGTACCTTTTTTTAAATCACTTTTTATTACAATTTTTCTGGGTTTGATGTGACTAAAAATCAGCAATTTCGCATTTTGGCGGGTTTTTTCGCTTACGCTGTTTACCGTGCGAGATCAGGAATGTGATCATTTAATAGTTCAGGTGATTACGCATGCGGCAATACCAAACATGTTTATTTATTTGTTTTTATTTATAAAACAGGAAAAGGGGGTTGATTCAAACTTTTATTAGGGGAGGTTTTTTTTTTAATAATGAAAAAACTAAAAAAAATTTAAAATTAAACAGTAAGTTACCCTGGGGGATTTCTAATTCAACTACACTGATCTCTAATAGAGATCTATGCAGTACAGGCCATGCGCGCAGACAGCGTGAACCCACCCTTATACTGTGTGCTGCAGTGGCATAGCACCCAGGGACAGGCAAAGTATTGCACCCACCGATGCCCCTACTATTGTTATTAACCCTCAGTGAAGCCCCTGGTAGCTGTAATTAACCCTTACTGTGATGCCCCTGCTACGCATACTTAATAGTAACCACTCCCAATGATGCCCCTCACAGGAGCTGACAGGCACTGCACCCTCCTGTGTCTGTGTCTCTTATATTGTTCTTATATAGTAGTTATAGGGTGTGTGGCACCGACCACCAGACACAGAGGGCGCTGTAAGCGACACAGAGGTCTGCGGACCGCATCTCGGGGGCTGGAGGTTCCCCACCCTCGATTTAAAGTGTTACTCTCATTAGAAAAACAAAACTTTTGTTATATCAGAGAGACATCTTAAAGACATGTCAAAAGTTTTGATCAGCCCGTGTTCAGACCGGTGCTGATTGTGAGAATAAACCGGAAGGAAAACCTCTGCTCCGTTCACTGGTGTGAGTCACATGATGAGTAGGACTTATAATGAAAGTCTATGAGCCTGACTCTGGCGCAGAGCTGGAAGCGGATGTCGCTGAGCGCGGTCTTCTCCCGTCTTGTTCTCATGACTGATCCGGACCGATCGCAACTTTTGACATGTCTCTCTGATAGGTGAAAAGTTTTTTATTTTTTATAAGGACAGGTACACATGACATGGTACTGATCTTCAATAATACACACATCCTGAGGTACAGAGCGTCACTCTTCCTAGATGACATCCCATATCCTGAAGTGAGACAGCGAGTGCAGCCGGAGGAGTGTAGTGCAGTGAGTGCAGCCGGAGGAGTGTAGTGCAGCGAGTGCAGCCGGAGGAGTGTAGTGCAGCGAGTGCAGCCGGAGGAGTGTACTGCAGCGAGTGCAGCCGGAGGAGTGTAGTGCAGTGAGTGCAGCCGGAGGAGTGTAGTGCAGCGAGTGCAGCCGGAGGAGAGTAGTGCAGCGATTGCAGCTGGAGGAGTGTAGTGCAGTGAGTGCAGCCGGAGGAGAGTAGTGCAGCGATTGCAGCTGGAGGAGTGTAGTGCAGTGAGTGCAGCCGGAGGAGTGTAGTGCAGTGAGTGCAGCCGGAGGAGTGTAGTGCAGTGAGTGCAGCCGGAGAAGTGTAGTGCTAAGTGTAGTGCAGTTAGTGCAGCCGGAGGAGTGTAGTGCTAAGTGTAGTGCAGTGAGTGCAGCCGGAGGAGTGTAGTGCAGTGAGTGCAGCCGGAGGAGTGTAGTGCAGTGAGTGCAGCCGGAGGAGTCAGTGTAGTGCTAAGTGTAGTGCAGTGAGTGCAGCCGGAGGAGTGTAGTGCAGTGAGTGCAGCCGGAGAAGTGTAGTGCAGCGAGTGCAGCCGGAGGAGTGTAGTGCTAAGTGTAGTGCAGTGAGTGCAGCCGGAGGAGTGTATTGCTAAGTGTAGTGCAGTGAGTGCAGCCGGAGGAGTGTAGTGCAGTGAGTGCAGCCGGAGGAGTGTAGTGCTAAGTGTAGTGCAGTGAGTGCAGCCGGAGGAGTGTAGTGCAGTGAGTGCAGCCGGAGGAGTCAGTGTAGTGCTAAGTCTAGTGCAGCGAGTGCAGCCGGAGGAGTGTAGTGCTAAGTGTAGTGCAGCCGGAGGAGTGTAGTGCAGCGAGTGCAGCCGGAGGAGTGTAGTGCAGCGAGTGCAGCCGGAGGAGTGTAGTGCAGCGAGTGCAGCCGGAGGAGTGTAGTGCAGTGAGTGCAGCCGGAGGAGTGTAGTGCAGTGAGTGCAGCTGGGAGGAGTGTAGTGCAGCGAGTGCAGCCGGAGGAGTGTAGTGCAGTGAGTGCAGCCGGAGGAGTGTAGTGCAGCGAGTGCAGCCGGAGGAGTGTAGTGCTAAGTGTAGTGCAGTGAGTGCAGCCGGAGGAGTGTAGTGCAGCGAGTGCAGCCGGAGGAGTGTAGTGCTAAGTGTAGTGCAGTGAGTGCAGCCGGAGGAGTGTATTGCTAAGTGTAGTGCAGCCAGAGGAGTGTAGTGCAGTGAGTGCAGCCGGAGGAGTGTAGTGCTAAGTGTAGTGCAGCCAGAGGAGTGTAGTGCAGTGAGTGCAGCCGGAGGAGTGTAGTGCTAAGCTGCAGATCTTCTGGGGAATCTCTAGGGATCTAAACACCCAGACCCCAACCGACTAAAACTTCTGACATGTTGGTGTAACATTTATGGTTTTTTCAAATAGAAAGGACACTTTAAGGGTATAAACACACACACCATATACGCAGCGTATTTACTGCAGCAGATACGCAGCAGATTAGATCTAAATAACTGAACACAGCATCAAATCTGCACCATCAAATCTGCTGCGTATACGGTGTGTGGGTTTGTACCCTAAGGCCCCCTTCACACGTCCGGAAAATCTGTCCGGATTTCCTATCAGGAAATCTGGACGGATTTCCGGACTCATAGCCTAACATTAGACATGGACACCCTTCCGGATTTTTTCCGGAAGGGTGTCCGTTCCGGAAAATAGGACCGGATTTTTTAGATCCTGTCCTATTTTCGTCCGGAAATCCGGCACGGACGCCCCCATAGAAGTCTATGGGAGCGCCGGAATCACGGGCATTTTCCTGATGTATATCAGGAAAGTGCCCGCGATTCCGGACTGGTAGAGAGCCAGCCCCGGCCGCCGTCCGATCACCCGCAACACCCCCACCCCCCCCCGCACCGCACCGCACACTCTGCCCGGCACTACAGGGCTGGCCGGCCAGAGTGCGGTGCAGATCCCCCCCCCGCCGCCAGCCAGCCGCCGCCTAACCCCAGTACCCGCTAGCCCCCGACAACCCACCCCGCGCCCCCATACCCGCCGCCCGCTCACCACGGAACACCGCCCCCCCCCGGAACTCACCACCGGGCCGCCCGCCGGATGCTCCACAACACCTCCGACCGCCGCCGCTGCCCGGACCTCAGCACTGCACTCTGACCCGGACCCGTACCCCAACCTCGCGGCCCCGACAGAGCAGGATCCGGGACAGGTGAGATTACCCCTTAGGACTACTACTCCCACCATGCTCTGCTGGCAGGCCATGATGGGAGTTGTAGTTCTGCAGCCTGTGGGCCATCCAGGTTGCAGAAGTACAACTCCCAGTCATGGCTCTGCTGGCAGGCCATGAGGGGAGTTTGTAGTTCTGCAGTCTGTGGCCATCCAGGTTGCAGACGTACAACTCCCATCATGGCTCTGCTGGCAGGCCATGATCGGAGTTGTAGTTCTGCAGCCTGTGGCCATCCAGGTACACGGGTACCTGTGATTTATGTTGGCATACTAGACAATATTATCTCATCAGGAAATCCTGAAGGTTTTTCCTGATGGTTTCCTGATGGTAAAAACGGATTACTGTCAGGAAATCCTGATACTATCCTGATGACATTTGAGGTCTCCTGATCAGGATTTCCTGACAGTAAAAACTGACACGGACGTGTGAATGGGGCCTGAGACAGTGCTTCTCAATTCCAGTCATCAGGCCTCACCAACAGGTCATGTTTTGAGGATATCCCATACAAAGAGCAGCTGTGATAATACCTGATGGACTGGGTATAATTATATCACCTGTGATAATACTAAGGAAATCCTCAAAAAATGACCTGTTGGTGAGGCCTGAGGACTGGAATTGAGAAGCACTGATTTAAGATGTTCTAAGCTATTTTATCAGTGGATTGTGTGATTCATCGGGCTGAATGTAAAACGAGAACATGACATTATGGTGGAAGTGCTTACCCAGAGAGCAAAGCAGCAGCAGGGTGCACACCTTATACATCTTCTGTTCTCAGGTGTCTGGGAACAAAAAATACAAGGAAAGAATAAAATAACGGAAAAATAAATAAATAAATAATATCCACTGGTAGATAGATAGATAGATAGATAGATAGATATATAGATAGATAGATAGATAGATAGATAGGAGATAGATAGATAGATAGATAGATAGATAGATAGATAGATAATAGATAGGAGATAGATAGATAGATAGATAGATAGGAGATAGATAGATAGATAGATAGATAGATAGATAGATAGATAGATAGATAGATAGATAGATAGGAGATAGATAGATAGATAGGAGATAGATAGATAGATAGATAGATAGATAGATAGATAGATAGGAGATAGATAGATAGGAGATAGATAGATAGATAGATAGATAGATAGATAGATAGATAGGAGATAGATAGATAGATAGATAGATAGATAGATAGATAGATAGGAGATAGATAGATAGATAGATAGATAGATAGATAGATAGATTAGGAGATAGATAGATAGATAGATAGATAGATAGATAGATAGATAGATAGATAGATAGATAGATGATAGATAGGAGATAGATAGATAGGAGATAGATAGATAGGAGATAGATAGATAGATAGATAGATAGATAGATAGGAGATAGATAGATAGATAGATAGATAGATAGATAGATAGGAGATAGACAGATAGAGAGATAGATAGGAGATAGATAGATAGATAGATAGATAGATAGATAGATAGGAGATAGATAGATAGATAGATAGATAGATAGATAGATAGATAGATAGGAGATAGATAGATATAGATAGATAGATAGATAGATAGATAGATAGATAGATAGATAGGAGATAGATAGATAGATAGGAGATAGATAGATAGATAGATAGGAGATAGATAGATAGATAGATAGATAGATAGATAGATAGATAGATAGAAGATAGATAGATAGATAGATAGATAGATAGATAGATAGAAGATAGATAGATAGATAGATAGATAGATAGATAGGAGATAGATAGAAGATAGATAGGAGATAGATAGATAGATAGATAGATAGATAGATAGATAGATAGGAGATAGAAAGATAGATAGATAGATAGATAGATAGAAGATAGATAGATAGATAGATAGATAGATAGATTGACTATCTATCTATCTATCTATCTCCTATCTATCTATCTATCTATCTATCTATCTATCTATCTCCTATCTATCTATCTATCTATCTATCTATCTATCTATCTCCTATCTATCTTCTATCTATCTCCTATCTATCTATCTATCTATCTATCTATCTATCTATCTATCTATCTTCTATCTATCTATCTATCTATCTTCTATCTATCTATCTATCTATCTATCTATCTATCTTCTATCTATCTATCTATCTATCTATCTATCTCCTATCTATCTATCTATCTATCTATCTATCTATCTATCTATCTATCTATCTATCTATCTCCTATCTATCTTCTATCTATCTCCTATCTATCTATCTATCTATCTATCTTCTATCTATCTATCTATCTATCTATCTATCTATCTATCTATCTTCTATCTATCTATCTATCTATCTATCTATCTATCTATCTATCTCCTATCTATCATCTATCTATCTATCTATCTCCTAATCTATCTATCTATCTATCTATCTATCTCCTATCTATCTATCTATCTATCTATCTATCTATATATCTATCTATATATCTATCTCCTATCTATCTATCTATCTATCTATCTATCTATCTCCTATCTATCATCTATCTATCTATCTATCTATCTATCTATCTATCTATCTATCTCCTAATCTATCTATCTATCTATCTATCTATCTATCTATCTATCTATCTATCTCCTATCTATCTATCTATCTATCTATCTATCTCCTATCTATCTATCTATCTATCTATCTATCTATCTATCTATCTATCCAGTGTTGGACTGGCCCACCAGAGGAGCGGACAATCCTCCGGTGGGCCCTCAAATTTAGAAAATTCACAAACACTAACTGACATGTTGTTTTCCACTGGTTCTTCATTGGTGAGGCCCCCAGGATCATTTCCTCTGGTGGCCCCCTGTCCTCAGATACTCCAGTCTGACTATCTATCTATCTATCTATCTATCTATCTATCTATCTATCTGACTGGAGTATCTGGGGACAGGGGGCCACCAGAGGAAATGATCCTGGGGGCCTCACCAATGAAGAACCAGTGGAAAACAACATGTCAGTTAGTGTTTGTGAATTTTCTAAATTTGAGGGCCCACCGGAGGATTGTCCGCTCCTCTGGTGGGCCAGTCCAACACTGGATAGATAGATAGATAGATAGATAGATAGATAGATAGATAGATAGATAGATAGATAGGAGATAGATAGATAGATAGATAGATAGGAGATAGATAGATAGATAGATAGGAGATAGATAGATAGATAGATAGATAGATAGATAGATAGATAGGAGATAGATAGATAGATAGATAGATAGATAGATAGATAGATAGGAGATAGATAGGAGATAGATAATAGATAGGAGATAGATAGATAGATAGATAGATAGATAGATAGATAGATAGATAGATAGATAGAAAGGAGATAGATAGGAGATAGATAATAGATAGGAGATAGATAGATAGATAGATAGATAGATAGATAGATAGATAGATAGGAGATAGATAGATAGATAGATAGATAGATAGATAGATAGATAGGAGATAGATAGATAGATAGATAGATAGGAGATAGATAGATAGATAGATAGGAGATAGATAGATAGATAGATAGATAGATAGATAGATAGATAGATAGATAGATAGATAGGAGATAGATAGATAGATAGATAGATAGATAGGAGATAGATAGGAGATAGATAATAGATAGGAGATAGATAGATAGATAGATAGATAGATAGATAGATAGATAGATAGATAGATAGATAGATAGGAGATAGATAGGAGATAGATAATAGATAGGAGATAGATAGATAGATAGATAGATAGATAGATAGGAGATAGATAGATAGATAGATAGATAGATAGATAGATAGATAGGAGATAGATAGATAGAAGATAGATAGATAGATAGATAGATAGGAGATAGATAGGAGATAGATAGATAGATAGATAGATAGATAGATAGATAGATAGATAGGAGATAGATAGATAGATAGATAGATAGATAGGAGATAGATAGATAGATAGATAGATAGATAGGAGATAGATAGATAGATAGATAGATAGATAGATAGATAGATTAGGAGATAGATAGATAGATAGATAGATAGATAGATAGATAGATAGATAGATGATAGATAGGAGATAGATAGATAGATAGATAGAAGATAGATAGATAGATAGATAGATAGATAGATAGATAGAAGATAGATAGATAGGAGATAGATAGATAGATAGATAGATAGATAGATAGATAGATAGATAGATAGATAGGAGATAGATAGGAGATAGATAGATAGATAGATAGATAGGAGATAGATAGATAGATAGATAGATAGATAGATAGATAGATAGATAGATAGATAACTGTAACTATTCTTACCTTTACAGCAAAAGAAACTCTTAAAAACCAGAATCCACAGTACGGAGCCTTATATAGGACTGGTGTGCGGGGGAGGAGATTCCAGCCCCAGAGTATTGGTTCTCTCCTGATCAGGATGTTTGTTTCCTCTGTCACTTTTGGAAAACTCCTATAATTGGAAATTGAGCCAAATCAGGGAAAATGCAGAGGACAGAGAATTTCTGAGGCAGAATTTATTTTAATGGGGAAAGAAATGTTGCAAAAATAAAGCTGGTTACCAAAAAACATTTATAGATGATAATTTTTAATATCATTTATCTATGTTCTAGCTTGATTTGGTGGTACATTTTATCATTATACAGTGGTGCCTTGGATTATGAGTATAATCCGTTCCGGGACGGCACTTGTAATCCAAATCCACTCTTTAACCAAAGCAAATTTTCCCATTAGAAATCATAGAAATGCAGACAATTGGTTTCACACCCCAAAATAATGATTTATTAATCTGAATAACATGTAAAACAGATGAAGCAAAGATTCAGAAACAGCAGAATCTGTGATATTATAAGTTACTGTACAGAACTGGAGAGGATGTGAAACACAAGGGCGGACAGAGACTGCAGGGAGCATGAAGGAATGAGCAGGGCAGATGTGGGCACATACATGCAGCGCTCTCTGTCCGGGGAGAGAGGGGTTACAGCTATAGAGAGATTACCTCCACAGTCCTGTCCCCTGATGTAAGCCCCAGCCTGAAGTGGATCTGCTATAATTTGGAAGGTGAGGGAGACTTCCTGGGTAAGAGTACAAGGCTGTAGACCCCGCTGTGCAGACCATGCCCCTCCCCCACTCCCCCTCTCACCCAGTACAGGGAGCTCTTACACCAAAGCAATGCTCTTACACCAAGTCGCAATTTTGAAAAACTGTGAGCTCTTAAACCAAAACACTCTTAAACCAAGTTACTCTTAAACCAAGGTACCACTGTAATTTGTTTATGAGTATACTTTATAGATTATATGTAATATTTAGATATTTTCCATGTCTTTACACTTTTTCTACTCTTGTTAAGCCGCCCCCCCCCACCCCTCGAGGGGATCACATCGGCACTTTCCATGGGATATGTATATGAATGCCACCTGTTTTTTTATTGCCCTACTGCATCTAAGACAAAGCAAGTTTACAAGTCATGTTTATTAAAATTATCTATTGTTTTAGGTATACAGCATACAGGCACACCTACAGTCGCCATGGGTACAGACTACGGACCCTGTGTAGTATGATACCGTGGTAGTTCTGCTTGCTGTTCTTCATAATCCACAGAGAGTAAAGGAATGGCTAATTTAGGATGTGGGACCATGCTGTGATCTGCAAATGAGAAGGAGGGTTATACTATGGACTAGGAATAAGATGGGGAGCCATGTTGGAGACTTGGGATGAGAGAAGAGCCATGCTGGAGACTTGTGATGAGAGGGGAGTTATACTGGGGACTAGGAATGAGATAGGAGCCATGCCGGAGACTTAAGATGAGAGGGGAGCAATATTGGGGACTAGGAATGAGATGAAGAGCCATGCTGGGGACTAGAAATAAGATAGGGAGCCATGCTGGGGACTAGGAATGAGATAAGAGCCATGCTGGGGACTAGGAATGAGAGGGTAGCCATGCTGAGGACTAGGAATGAGATGGGAGCCATGGTGGTGACTAGGAATAAGATGGGGAGCCATGCTGGGGACTAGGGATGAGAGAACAGCCATGCTGGGGACTAGGAATGAGAGGGTAGCCATGGTGGGGACTAGGAATAAGATGGGTAGCCATGCTGGGGACTAGGGATGAGAGAAGAGCAATGCTGGGGACTAGGGATGAGAGAGGAGCCAAGCTGGGGACTAGGAATGAGAGGGTAGCCATGCTGGGGACTAGGAATAAGAGGGGGAGCCATACTGGGGACTAAGGATGAGAGGGGAGCCATGCTGGGGACTAGCGATGAGAGAAGAGCCATGCTGGGGACTAGGGATGAGAGAGGAGCCATACTGGGGACTAAGGATGAGAGGGGAGCCATGCTGGGGACTTGGGATGAGATGGGAGCCATGCTGGGGACTTGGGATGAGAAAGGAGCCATGCAGGGGAATAGAGATGAGAGGGGAGCCATGCTGGGGTCTAGAAATTAAATTGGAGCCATGCTGCAGACTTTGGATAAAAGGGGAGGGATGCTGGGGACTAGGAATGAGAGGGTAGCCATGCTGGGGACTAGGAATATGATGGGGAGCCATTCTGGAGACTAGGAATGAGATGGGAGCCATGCTGGGGACTATGAATAAGATGGGGAGCCATGCTGGGGACTAGGGATGAGAGAAGAGCCATGCTGGGGACTATGAATAAGATGGGGAGCCATTCTGGAGACTAGGAATGAGATGGGAGCCATGCTGGAGACTCAGAATGAGAGGGGAGCCATGCTGGGCATTAGGAATAAGATGAAGGCCATGCTGGGGACTAGGAATGAGAGAGGAGCCATACTGGGGACTAGGGATGAGAGAGGAGCCATGCTGGGGACTAGGAATGAGATGGGGAGCCATGCTGGGGACTAGGAATGAGATGGGAGCCATGCTGGGACTAGGAATGAGAGGGTAGCCATGCTAGGGACTAGGAATGAGAGGGGAGCCATGCTGGGGACTAGGAATGAGAGGGGAGCCATGTTGGGGACTAGGAATGAGAGGGGAGCCATGCTAGGGACTAGGAATGAGAGGGGAGCCATGCTAGGGACTAGGAATGAGATGGGGAGCCATGCTAGGGACTAGGAATGAGAGGGGAGCCATGCTAGGGACTAGGAATGAGAGGGGAGGGATGCTGGGGACTAGGAATGAGAAGGGAGCCATGCTAGGGACTAGGAATGAGAGGGGAGCCATGCTAGGGACTAGGAATAGGATGGGGAGCCATGCTGGGGACTAGGAAAGAGAGAGGAGCCATGATAGGGACTAGGAATGAGAGGGGAGCCATGCTGGGGACTAGGAATAAGAGGGGAGGGATGCTGGGGACTAGGGATGAGATGGGAGCCATGCTGGGGACTAGGAATGAGATGGGAGCCATGCTGGGACTAGGAATGAGAGGGGAGCCATGCTGGGGACTAGGAATGAGAGGGGAGCCATGCTAGGGACTAGGAATAGGATGGGGAGCCATGCTGGGGACTAGGAATGAGAGAGGAGCCATGATAGGGACTAGGAATGAGAGGGGAGCCATGCTGGGGACTAGGGATAGGATGGGAGCCATGCTGGGGACTAGGAATGAGAGGGGAGCCATGCTGGGGACTAGGAATGAGAGGGGAGCCATGCTGGGGACTAGGAATGAGAGGGGAGCCATGCTGGGGACTAGGAATAGGATGGGGAGCCGTGCAGGGGACTAGGGATGAGATGGCAAGAGACGATAAAAGGGGAGTTGAGCTTGGGGACCGGAATCAGAGGGAAGCCATGCTGGGGTCCATTTATTTATTTGCTGTACACTTTGATTGTTACAGCTCCACCTGCTCCACCTTTTCTTTTCATCAATCTGATTAATGTTGATATTTGTATGGAAATAACTTAAGGGATATATTGTATGAGATAGGAGTTATGCAAGACTTGAAAACATACTGTAGCTGACATCTTCCAGAAACAGCGCCACCCTTGTCCTCAGTTTGTGTGTAGTATTGCAACCCAGTTCCATTGAAATGAATGGATCCCAGTTGTCATACCACACATGACCTGAGGACACAGTGTTTTTAGGAGAAAGAAGCTGCCATTTTCTAATCCTGGATAGCCACTTTATGTACACGGCCCCTGCAGCCTCTTTGGGCCCGTCCAGAGGATAAACATGATAGAAATGATTGATGAGGTGACCGGCGTCCTGCAGGTGACTGTGACCTGATCTCTGCTCCGGGTGTGTGGAAATCTGCATCACAGGGAGAGACAGGTGCTGCTCAGAAGTGACGGGTTCGGTCACATGACCTGACAAACCTTTATACGTTCCAAAAAATCAGACAAACTGTTACATTTAATTTAAATTCGAAAAAAAACAACTGACAGCTCAAGTGACAGTAACTGATCGTCTCCTGCAGATTTGACCTGTGCAATAGTCTGCGGAAGGTCATAGGATTCTCACGTCTCTGTCTGTGCCGAGTGATTACATGATATAGATTTATAGCAGTCTGGGCTGATACAGAGCTCCAGAGTCTCTGCATACACACAGAAGTAATATTTAGTCTGCCTCAAGCCACCACTAGGGGGAGCTAAGGAGCTTAAAGAGAACCTGTCACTTTAAATAGTACACTCTGATCTGTTATAGAGAGGGAGGAGCTGAGAAAGTTGGGATTTAAAGAGAGTATATGGGGAAAAGAATCAGTATTAGGCCATGTTCACACGGCATATGAGACCGGTTGTTCTGTGACTCGGCCATGTCACACAATGGACGGTGTCAGAGAAGATCTTCCCGGCAGGTACTGCAGACAATTTCTGTAGACTTGAGATGTGGGCACATCTGTGTGCGCCCACATCCCAATTCACCATAGCACACAATGGAGAGTGCGTCCGGAGCTGCACTCTCCATTGTGTGAACTGACATGTTTTGTGCGGCTGCTATTCAATGAATAGCGGCTGCACAAAACTGAAATGTCAGTTTTCCCTGCGATCGGTCGCAGTTGCGGCCAGAGTGTATACTATGGGGAAGATTTAGCAACCAATTAGATTCCACCTTTCATTCTTCACAGACTCTTTGGGAAATGAAAGGTGGAATCTGATTGGTTGCTAGGGGCAACTGAGCCAGTTTTCACCATGTTTGATAAATCTCCCCCTATGTGTATACAAATTGCAACAACGGCCGTGATTTATGTAAAAAGATATGTTGTGTGAACATGGCCTAACTTTGTATTTGATTCATTTAAAGAGGTTATCCAGGATTAGAAACACAAAATAGCTGTTATGTTCCTGAAACAGTGGGTGGCCCTAATTAGTGACTGATAGCTGTCTCCATAAGCATTCTCCTACAGTAACGGCTGTCACTCATAGACAGACCGCCCACTGGACTCCTAACTATACAAATAGCAGGGATTTATATCAATCATTTACAACTGCACTGAATCTTTTCCCTCAAACTTATATATTAGCTCCATCTGTTCTATAACATGATGCTGAGAGTAAGATAAAGAGGTTATCCGGGGCTGGAAAATGCACAACTACTGCCCTGCAAAAACAGTGCCACCCCTGTCCTTAGGTCGTGTGTGGTATTACAGTCAGCTCCACTTTAAGTGTAATATCCCTAATTAAAGTGTAAAAACTTCTGACATTTGTCAGAAGTGCGTATTAGTAGGGGTACCAAATGTAATATGGGACCCGAATATAATATGTATACACCCGAATGTAATATATATAAACCTGAATGTAATATATATACACCTGAATATAATATGTATACACCCGAATGTAATATATATATATATATCTCCGAATCTAATATATATACACCCTAATGCACCCATGTGCACCCTAATACACCCAAATGTAATATATATTTATACACCCGAATATATCTACACCCTAATGTAAAATATATACACCTAATTGTAATAAATATACACCTAAATGTATATATCTATCTATCTATATATATATATATATATATATATATATATATATATATATATGTAATATATATACATACACCCAAACACCCGTATGTAATATGTATACTCCTGACTGTAATATATATACACCCAATTGTAATATATATACACCCAAATGTAATATATATACACCTGAATCTATTATATCTACACCCTAATGTAAAATATATACACCTAATTGTAATATATATACACCCGAATGTAATATGTATACTCCTGAATGTAATATATATATATATATGTATATATATATATATATATATATATATATATATCTGAATCTAATATATATACACCCTAATGCAATATATACACCCGATTGTAATATATACAGTGCCTACAAGTAGTATTCAACCCCCTGCAGATTTAGCAGGTTTGATAAGTTGCAAATAAGTTAGAGCCTTCAAACTTCAAACAAGAGCAGGATTTATTAACAGATGCATAAATATTACAAACCAAAAAGTTATGTTGCTCAGTTAAATTATAATACATTTTAAACATAAAAGTGCGGGTCAATTATTATTCAACCCCTAGGTTTAATATTTTGTGGAAAAACCCTTGTTTGCAATTACAGCTAATAATCGTCTTTTATAAGACCTGATCAGGCCGGCACAGGTCTCTGGGGTTATCTTGGCCCACTCCTCCATGCAGATCTTCTCCAACTTATCTAGGTTCTTTGGGTGTCTCATGTGGACTTTAATCTTGAGCTCCTTCCACAAGTTTTCAATTGGGTTAAGGTCAGGAGACTGACTAGGCCACTGCAACACCTTGATTTTTTCCCTCTTGAACCAGGCCTTGGTTTTCTTGGCTGTGTGCTTTGGGTCGTTGTCTTGTTGGAAGATGAAATGACAACCCATCTTAAGATCCTTGATGGAGGAACGGAGGTTCTTTGCCAAAATCTCCAGGTAGGCCGTGCTATCCATCTTCCCATGGATGCAGACCAGATGGCCAGGCCCCTTGGCTGAGAAGCAGCCCCACAGCATGATGCTGCCACCACCATGCTTGACTGTAGGGATGGTATTCTTGGGGTTGTATGCAGTGCCATCCAGTCGCTAAACGTCACGGGTGTGGTTGGCACCAAAGATCTCGTTCTTGGTCTCATAAGAAATGTAATGTAAACCCAAATGTAATATATATACACCCGAAAGTAATATATATATATATATATACCTGAATGTAATATATACACACCCGAATGTAATATATATACACCCGAATCTATGATATCTACACCCTAATAAAAAATATATACACCTAATTGTAATATATATGCACCCAAATGTAATATATATACACCTGAATGTAATATATATACACCTAAATGTTATATATATATATATATATATACACACCTGAATGTAATATATATATACACCCGAATGTAATATATATACACCCAAATGTTTAATATATATATATATATATATATATATATATATATATATATATATATATATATATATACACCTGAATGTAATATATATATACACCTGAATGTAATATATATATACACCCAAATGTAATATATATACAACCAAATCTATTACAGTATATCTACACCCTAATGTAAAATATATACACCTAATTGTAATATATATACACCCAAATGTAATATATATATATATATATATATATATATATATATATACACCCGAATGTAATATATATTTACCTAAATGTGATATATATACTATATATACACCTGAATTTAATATGTGTACACCTGAATGTAATATATATACACCCAAATGTAATATATATCATATATATATATATACCCAAATGTAATATACAGATGTAGCCAGGCTTACCATGAGTTGTAGCCAGGGTTAACTTGATCACAGTAACACATTTAACTCAACTTTCTAATTCACTTAACACAGCTCCCTGACACAATTGTTGCGTCAGGGATCAAGTTAACCCTGGCTACTACTCATGGTAAGCCTGGCTACATCTGTATATATATACCCTAATATTATATATATATATATATATATATATATATATATATATATATATATACACCCGATTGTAATATATATACACTCAAATGTAATATATGTACAGCCAAATGTGCCCGCATTCCAATTCAAATAAAGTGGTGATCATACTACAGTATCGGCCGGGTGAACATCTTAGACATTGGCCGTTGTTTGACCTGGCCGGGTCAAACAATGGCCAATGTTAAAACAATGGCTGCAAAATCCACACCCAAACTGAGGACAGGAGAGGCGCTCTTTCTGGAATAAAAATGACCATGTTTGTTTGTTTTTTTAAACCTGAATAACCCCTTTAAATAAAATTTTCATTAAATTTAATTAATGAAGCTATAATGTGAGCACTGTATGGGGAGGGATTATATAGATACTTTATGAAGGTATTAAGCTATGTTCACACGCTGTAAGAGACCGGCCGTTCCGTGAGCCAGCCAGGTCACGGAACGGCCGGTCTCTGCAAAGATCATCCCGGCCGGTACTGCAGCATCCGCCGGATGATCTTTCCGGCCCTAGTGTTCTGATGCAGGTGCATCACCGCACGCCCGCATCAGAACTCTCATAGCACATAATAAATCAAGCGGCCGGAGCTGATCGCTTCATTGTGTGAACTGACAGGTCTTTCTACGGCCGCAATTCACTGAATAGCGGACACAGAAAACTGACATGTCAGTTTTTTGCGGCGCCGCATGGGAACCTGGCCGGAGCGTATACGAAGTGTATACGCTCCGGCCGGGATCCCAAAGAAGAATAGGCAATGTGCATACACGTGCAAAGTACGACCGATAGCAACAACGGCCGTACTTTTACGTAGTGTGAACATAGCCTTATATGACAATTGTACGTATTATATGTGTTCCATGTGAGGCTACTATATGGACCCTGTATGGGGGAATTATATAGACACCTTATATAGGTATAATGTAATAACTGTATGTATGGTGTGTACTACATGAGCACAGTATGGCAGGTGCTTCCTAGACTTTCAGATGTCCTGGTCCTTACACATTATTCTCTGTATATGATGCCACCAGATCTGCCATCTCTCCGCCAGTCCTGATAGTTCTTCTGGCTCCTCGGCTCTTTATGTGTTATTGCCCCATGGAGTTTTGCACACAGCTTTTCTAATGGTCATATTTACTGTCAGGAGTCTGGGAAAGCTGAGTGACTCCCCCTGGGGGGGCGCTGTAATGGCGGTCTTATTGCACGTCTCCCAGTTTTCCCATATAACACACAAGACCTGAGTAGAGTGAGTAGTGTGAGCCGGGGGCAAGGATTTGTTTGCTGTGTAAATATAATAGGAGAGTCACAGTGACCTGACCTGTACACACTGGTCAGACAGATGATAGGAGTTGTCCTGTGTTCTGGCTGGGATGTTGGGGGTTGGTGGCTCCATCTCAGCAGTGACTGGGGAGGACGCAGATTCCAGCCGCCCCCCTATAGAATATGTATGGAGTGCGGCAGAAGCAGCCGGATACACAGCTCAGAGAGCAGAAGGCCGGGGGGCTCCTAAAGTTCTCACAATTCACCGGGCAGGCGCTTCCACATTCTTTCCAGACTTGATGCGAAAAAAGACATCTTCTCTCTATAGGAAAATAGAAGATTTATATTTCAGTGAGATCTATGTACAGGCTGCTTACCATTATAGAGGATTTATCAGGTTACATCTATACAAGATCTGTGTTTGCTGTCAGTGAATGGCAGTATCTTAATAGATACCGACCTAGTACCTCTCCCAGCTTAGAGATCACACCAATTACATCCAATACAGACAGTCCCATGGCTGATGCATTTTACCTGCACTGATACATTGTAACAAACTATAAGCAGGAGAGAGATTTGTGCTGCTGATGTGTTTAGCTCATAGGGGATTGTCGAGACTGAATATAATTGTAACAGACCCTAAGCTCGGAGAAGTATTAGCTGTGTACTGGTTAGGTAGGTAGTATTAGCTGTGTACTGGTTAGGTAGGTAGTATTATGTATGTACTGGTTAGGTAGGTAGTATTAGCTGTGTACTGGTTAGGTAGGTAGTATTATGTATGTACTGGTTAGGTAGGTAGTATTAGCTGTGTACTGGTTAGGTAGGTAGTATTAGCTATGTACTGGTTAGATAGGTAATATTAGCTATGTACTGGTTAGGTAGGTAGTATTAGCTATATAATGGTTAGGTAGGTAGTATTAGCTATGTACTGGTTAGGTGGGTAGTATTAGGTATGTACTGGTTAGGTAGGTAATATTAGCTATGTACTGGTTAGGTAGGTAGTATTAGCTATGTACTGGTTAGATAGGTAATATTAGCTGTGTACTGGTTAGGTAGGTAGTATTAGCTATATAATGGTTAGGTAGGTAGTATTAGCTATGTACTGGTTAGGTGGGTAGTATTAGCTGTGTACTGGTTAGGTAGGTAGTATTATGTATGTACTGGTTAGGTAGGTAATATTAGCTGTGTACTGGTTAGGTAGGTAGTATTGTGTATGTACTGGTTAGGTAGGTAGTATTATGAATGTTCTGGTTAGGTAGGTAGTATTAGCTGTGTACTGGTTAAGTAGGTAGTATTATGTATGTACTGGTTAGGTAGGTAGTATTATGTATGTACTGGTTAGGTGGGTAGTATTAGCTATGTACTGGTTAGGTAGGTAGTATTAGCTGTGTAGTGGTTAGGTAGTATTAGCTGTGTACTGGTTAGGTAGGTAGTATTAGCTATGTACTGGTTAGGTAGGTAGTATTATGTATGTACTGGTTAGGTAGGTAGTATTAGCTGTGTAGTGGTTAGGTAGGTAGTATTAGCTGTGTACTGGTTAGGTAGGTAGTATTAGCTATGTACTGTTAGGTAGGTAGTATTAGGTATGCAGGGCGGTCTTGGCATTTCTGGGGCCCCAAGCAAAGTTATGTCTGGGACCCCCCCCTCGACATGCGCTCCACAACAATAGACCGCTGTGTGCTGCCCCCAGTAGTATATACCCCTTGTGCACTACCGCCATTAGTATATACCCCTTGTGTGCTGCCCCCAATAGTATATACCCCTTGTGTCCTGCCCCCAGTATTATATACCCTTTGTGTGCTTCCTCCAGTAGTATATAGACCCCTGTGTGTTCCCCCAGTTATATATAGCCCCCCATGTGCTCCTCCAGAAGTATATAGACCTCCTGTGTGCTGCCCCAGTTGTATATAGACCCCCTGTGTGCTGCCCCCAGTCGTATATACCCACTGTGTGCTGCCCCCAGTTGTATATACCCCCTGTGTGCTCCACCAGTAGTATATAGACTCCCTGTGTGCTCCACCAGTAGTATATAGACCCCCTGTGTGCTCCCTCAGTGGTATTTAGCCCCCCTGTGTGCTCCCCCACTTGTATATAGACCTCCTGTGTGCTCCCCCACTTGGATATAGACCCCTTGTGTGCTCCTCCAGTAGTATATAAACCCCCTGTGTGCCCCACCAGTATTATATAGACTCCTGAGTGTTCTCCCAGTAGTATATAGACTCATGTGTGCTCCTCCAGCAGTATATAGACCCCTTGTGTGCTGCCCCCAGTAGTATACAGACCCCTGTGTGCTCCCCCAGTTATATATTGACCCCCTGTGTTCTGCCCCCAGCAGTTTATAGACCCCCTGTGTGCCTCACCGGTAGTATATAGACCCCCTGTATATTCCCCCAGTAGTATATAGACCCCCTGTGTGCTCCCTCAGTAGTATATAGCCCCCCTGTGTGCTCCCCCACTTGAATATAGACCTCCTGTGTGCTCCCCCAGTTGTATATAGACCCCATTCTGCTGCCCCCAGTAGTATATAGACCCCTCTGTGAAGCCCCAGTAGTCTATAGCCCCCCTGTGTGCTCCCCCAGTTATATATAGCCCCCCTGTGTGCTCCCCCTGTTATATAGACCCTCCCTGTGTGCTCCCCCCATTTATATAGACCCCCCCTGTGTGCTCCCCCATTTATATATTCCCCCGCTGTGCTCTTCCCCAGTTAAACAGACCCCTGTGTGCTCCCCCTCCCATATAGTATATAACACAATAAAACAAACACTTATACTCACCTGGGTACGGGCGTCTCCTCTTCTCTTCACTCTTGTGGCCGCAGGAAGGGTTTTCCCTGCGATCACAAGAGGCTGCACTCCCCTTGTTCTGGCGCCAATGCTCCAGTGATGTCACTGGAGCGCCGGCACCACAAGGACAAAGCTGCCACTTGTGACCACAGGGAAAACACTTTCTGTGGCCACATAAGTGACTGACAGGAAGGGAGCCAATGGCTCCCGCCCTGTAAGTGCTGCTGCTGCATATAGCTATGAGCGATCATTACGAGTGCTCATAGTTACAGTTCAGATTGCAGCAGCAAGCGGGGCAGCGGCCCTGTCCAGCGGTCTTGAGCACAAGAGCAGGACATGGGGGCCCCCTGGATGTTGGGGGCCCCAAGCGATCGCTTGGGGTGCTTGGTGCCAAAGACCGCTACTGTAGGTATGTAATGGTTAGGTAGGTAGTATTAGCTGTGTAGTGGTTAGGTAGGTAGTATTAGCTGTGTAGTGGTTAGGTAGGTAGTATTAGCTATGTACTGGTTAGGTAGGTAGTATTAGCTGTGTACTGGTTAGGTAGGTAGTATTAGCTATGTACTGGTTAGGTAGGTAGTATTAGCTGTGTACTGGTTCGGTAGGTAGTATTAGCTGTGTACTGGTTAGGTAGGTAGTATTAGCTGAGTACTGGTTAGGTAGGTAGTATTAGATGTGTACTGGTTAGGTAGGTAGTATTAGCTATGTACTGGTTAGGTAGGTAGTATTAGCTGTGTAGTGGTTAGGTAGGTAGTATTAGCTGTTTACTGGTTCGGTATGTAGTATTAGGTATGTACTGGTTAGGTAGGTAGTATTAGCTGTGTACTGGTTAGGTAGGTAGTATTAGCTATGTACTGGTTAGGTAGGTAGTATTATGTATGTACTGGTTAGGTAGGTAGTATTAGCTGTGTAGTGGTTAGGTAGGTAGTATTAGCTGTGTACTGGTTAGGTAGGTAGTATTAGCTATGTACTGGTTAGGTAGGTAGTATTAGCTATGTACTGGTTAGGTAGGTAGTATTAGCTATGTACTGGTTAGGTAGGTAGTATTATGTATGTACTGGTTAGGTGGGTAGTATTAGCTGTGTACTGGTTAGGTAGGTAGTATTAGCTATGTACTGGTTGGGTAGGTAGTATTATGTATGTAATGGTTAGGTGGGTAGTATTAGCTATGTACTGGTTAGGTAGGTAGTATTAGGTATGTACTGGTTAGGTAGGTAGTATTAGCTGTGTACTGGTTAGGTAGGTAGTATTAGCTATGTACTGGTTAGGTAGGTAGTATTAGCTGTTTACTGGTTCGGTATGTAGTATTAGGTATGTACTGGTTAGGTAGGTAGTATTAGCTGTGTAGTGGTTAGGTAGGTAGTATTAGCTGTGTACTGGTAAGGCAGGTAGTATTATGTATGTACTGGTTAGGTAGGTAGTATTAGCTGTGTACTGGTTAGGTAGGTAGTATTGGCTATATACTGGTTAGGTAGGTAGTATTAGCTGTGTACTTGTTAGGTAGGTAGTATTATGTATGTACTGGTTAGGTGGGTAGTATTAGCTATGTACTGGTTAGGTAGGTAGTATTAGCTATGTACTGGTTAGGTAGGTAGTATTAGCTATGTACTGGTTAGGTAGGTAGTATTAGCTGTGTACTTGTTAGGTAGGTAGTATTATGTATGTAATGGTTAGGTGGGTAGTATTATGTATGTAATGGTTAGGTGGGTAGTATTAGCTATGTACTGGTTAGGTAGGTAGTATTAGCTATGTACTGGTTAGGTAGGTAGTATTAGCTGTGTACTGGTTAGGTGGGTAGTATTAGTTATGTACTGGTTAGGTAGGTAGTATTAGCTATGTACTGGTTAGGTAGGTAGTATTATGTATGTACTGGTTAGGTAGGTAGTATTAGCTGTGTACTGGTTAGGTAGGTAGTATTAGCTGTGTACTGGTTAGGTGGGTAGTATTAGGTATGTACTGGTTAGGTAGGTAGTATTAGCTGTGTACTGGTTAGGTAGGTAGTATTAGCTATGTACTGGTTAGGTGGGTAGTATTAGTTATGTACTGGTTAGGTAGGTAGTATTAGCTATGTACTGGTTAGGTAGGTAATAGAATATTCTTATTTATCGGCTGATAGCGGGATCTCACACACACAGTATACAAGGGAAGGGAGAAGCTTTTCATTATACAGGAATGAGATTTATTTCATGTGGACTAGAAATCTCTGTGAAGGAGAAATATGGAGTGACAATGCCGTGCCTAGGGGGCGCTATCCTGGGGGTCACTTCTTTATTTCCTTGGGCCTTTTGTCCCACAATTTACTAATAAATTCTTGGGTTATGAGGTGAATATAGGAGAACAGGTAATATTGAGTTACAATATTGAGTTGCATCCATTCCTCCCACTACATGCATGTATTATATGTATATATTCTGTGTATATGCCTCATGTGTATATATTATGTGTATATGCCTTATGTGTATATATTATGTGTATATATTATGTGTATATGCCTTATGTGTATATATTATGTGTATATATGCTTCATGTGTATATATTATGTGTATATGGCTTATGTGTATATATTATGTGTATATATTATATGTATATATTCTGTGTATATGCCTCATGTGTATATATTATGTGTATATGCTTCATGTGTATATATTATGTGTATATGCCTCATGTGTATATATTATGTGTATATATTATGTGTATATGCCTTATGTGTATATATTATGTGTATATATGCTTCAAGTGTATATATTATGTGTATATGGCTTATGTGTATATATTATGTGTATATATTATGTGTATATGCCTTATGTGTATATATTATGTGTATTTATGCTTCATGTGTATATATTATGTGTATATATTCTGTGTATATGCCTCATGTGTGTATTATGTGTATATGCCCCATGTGTATATATTATGTGTATATGCCTCATGTGTATCTATTATGTGTATATGCCTCGTGTGTATTATGTGTATATGCCTCATGTGTGTATTATGTGTATATGCCTCATGTGTGTGTATTATGTGTATATGCCTCATGTGTATATATTATGTGTATATGCCTCATGTGTATATATTATGCGTATATGCCTCATGTGTATACATTATGTGTATATATTATGTGTATATGCCTCATGTGTGTATTATGTGTATATGCCTCATGTGTGTGTATTATGTGTATATGCCTCATGTGTATATATTATGTGTAAATGCCTCATGTGTATATATTATGCGTATATGCCTCATGTGTATACATTATGTGTATATGCCTCGTGTGTATTATGTGTATATGCCTCATGTGTGTATTATGTGTATATGCCTCATGTGTGTGTATTATGTGTATATGCCTCATGTGTATATATTATGTGTATATGCCTCATGTGTATACATTATGTGTATATGCCTTATGTGTATACATTATGTGTATATGTCTTATGTGTATACATTATGTGTATATGTCTTATGTGTATACATTATGTGTATATGTCTTATGTGTATACATTATGTGTATATGTCTTATGTGTATACATTATGTGTATATGCCTCGTGTATATATTATGTGTATATGCCTCATGTGTATATATTATGTGTATATGTCTCATGTGTATATGTTCTGTGTATATGCCTCATGTGTATATATTATGTGTATATGCCTTATGTGTATATATTATGTGTATATATTATGTGTATATATGCTTCATGTGTATATATTATGTGTATATATTCTGTGTATATGCCTCATGTGTGTATTATGTGTATATGCCTCATGTGTATATATTATGTGTATATGCCTCATGTGTATATATTATGTGTATATGCCTCATGTGTATATATTATGTGTATATGCCTCCTGTATCTATTATGTGTATATGCCTTATGTGTGTATTATGTGTATATGCCTCATGTGTATATATTATGTGTATATGCCTCATGTGTATATATTATGTGTATATGCCTCATGTGTATATATTATGTGTATATATTCTGTGTATATGCCTCATGTGTATATATTATGTGTATATGCCTTATGTGTATATATTATGTGTATATGTTTCATGTGTATACATTATGTGTATATGACTTATGTGTGTATTATGTGTATATGCCTCATGTGTGTATTATGTGTATATGCCTCATGTGTATATATTATGTGTATATGCCTCATGTGTATATATTATGTGTATATGTTTCATGTGTATACATTATGTGTATATGCCTCATGTGTGTATTATGTGTATATGCCTCATGTGTGTATTATGTGTATATGCCTTATGTGTGTATTATGTGTATATGCCTTATGTGTATATATTATGTGTATATGCCTCATGTGTATATATTATGTGTATATGTCTCATGTGTATACATTATGTGTATATGCCTCATGTGTGTATTATGTGTATATGCCTCATGTGTATATATTATGTGTATATGTCTCATGTGTATACATTATGTGTATATGTCTCATGTGTGTATTATGTGTATATGCCTCATGTGTATATATTATGTGTATATGCCTCATGTGTATATATTTAGTGTGTGTATTATGTGTATATGCCTCGTGTATCTATTATGTGTATATGCCTCATGTGTATATATTTAGTGTGTGTATTATGTGTATATGCCTCATGTGTATATATCCTTTAGGCTATATTACTTACTTGGCTTGTTAAGTCTTCCATGTCCCTGGACACACACAGAAACCATTGCTTCAAATTGAAAACAAAAAGTGTTATGGAACAGTTATGGATGTAGCAGAGCGTCAGATGCGTAATGTTACCGACACGTGTTCTGCACAGATCCCCTGTCTTATTATTACTAGGACGCTGGGTCAGAAGCCCCCAACATGAAGACTAAGAAGAATAACTGGGTGTTATCCAGTCACTGTATGGTGGTGTTATCCAGTCACAGTATGGTGGTGTTATCCAGTCACAGTATGGTGGTGTTATCCAGTCACAGTATGGTGGTGTTATCCAGTCACTGTATGGTGGTGTTATCCAGTCACAGTATGGTGGTGTTATCCAGTCACTGTATGGTGGTGTTATCCAGTCACAGTATGGTGGTGTTATCCAGTCACTGTATGGTGGTGTTATCCAGTCACTATATGGCGGTGTTATCCAGTCACAGTATGGTGGTGTTATCCTGTCACAGCATGGTGGTGTTATCCAGTCACTGTATGGTGGTGTTATCCTGTCACAGTATGGTGGTGTTATCCAGTCACTGTATGGTGGTGTTATCCAGTCACTGTATGGTGGTCATATCCAGTCACAGTATGGGGGTGTTATCCAGTCACTTTATGGGGGTATTATCCAGTCACTGTATGGTGGTGTTATCCAGTCACAGTATGGTGGTGTTATCTAGTCACTGTATGGCGGTGTAATCCAGTCACTGTATGGTGGTGTTATCCAGTGAAACTATAGTGGTGTTATCCAGTCACTGTATGGTGGTTTAATCCAGTCACTCTATGGTGGTGTTAACCAGTCACAGTATGGGGGTGTTATCCAGTCACAGTATGGGGGTGTTATCCAGTGACACTATAGTGGTGTTATCCAGTCACTGTATGGTGGTGTTATCCAGTCACAGTTTGGTGGTGTTATCTGTATGGGGGTGTTATCCAGTCACAGTATGGTGGTGTTATCCAGTCACAGTATGGCGGTGTAATCCAGTCACAGTATGGGGGTGTTATCCAGTCACTGTATGGTGGTGTTATCCAGTCACAGTATAGAGGTGTTAGCCAGTCACAGTATAGGGGTGTTATCCAGTCACAGTATAGGGGTGTTATCCAGTCACAGCATGGTGGTGTTATCCAGTCACAGTATAGTGGTGTTATCCAATCACAGCATGGTGGTGTTATCCAGTCACAGTATGGTGGTGTTATCCAGTCACAGTATGGTGGTGTTATCCAGTCACTGTATGGCGGTGTAATCCAGTCACAGTATGGGGGTGTTATCCAGTCACTGTATGGTGGTGTTATCCAGTCACAGTATAGAGGTGTTAGCCAGTCACAGTATAGGGGTGTTATCCAGTCACAGTATAGGGGTGTTATCCAGTCACAGCATGGTGGTGTTATCCAGTCACAGTATGGTGGTGTTATCCAGTCATAGTATGGTGGTGTTATCCAGTCACTGTATGGCGGTGTTATCCAGTCACAGTATGGTGGTGTTATCCAGTCACTGTATGGCGGTGTTATCCAGTCACAGTATGGCGGTGTTATCCAGTCACTGTATGGCGGTGTTATCCAGTCACAGTATGGCGGTGTTATCCAGTCACTGTATGGTGGTGTTATCCAGTCACAGTATAGGGGTGTTATCCAGTCACAGTATAGGGGTGTTATCCAGTCACAGTATGGTGGTGTTATCCAGTCACTGTATGGTGGTGTTATCCAGTTACTCTATGGCGGTGTTATCCAGTCACTGTATGGCGGTGTTATCCAGTTACTCTATGGTGGTGTTATCCAGTCACTGTATGGCGGTGTTATCCAGTCACAGTATAGGGGTGTTATCTGTATGGGGGTGTCATTTAGTCATAATGAGGTGTTGTACTGTTATTGTATAGTAATATTACTATATCACAACTGGTAAATTATTTTAATTATGTTATTGTCACCTTTTTTAAGACTGACTGTCATTACTATTACTCAGTGAGGAGCGATTCATGACAGTAATTATTGAGTATTATAGGAATGGCAGCGTATTCAGACTCAGGCTTAGTTCACACTGTGTCAGCGAGTACATCACAGAGTCTGTGTGAAGTTACCAGACACAAAGCAGAGATCCCGACAGACCCCCAGTAACCGTGCATAGACCGAGCCTCAGAGGGAGATTTGTGGCTCCATGATATAGTAGGATTCTCATTGTTACCCACAGCAACCAATCACAGCTCAGCTTTCATTTTACCAGAGCCCATTCATATTTAAAAGCTGAGCTGTGATTGGTTGCTATGGGCAACAGTGAGAATCTCACTATAAGATGGAGCCATAAATCACTCTCTTAGTACTCAGGACGGCATGAGCTGTAAATGAGGCCCCCAACCCTACTTAGCTTTAATATTGTAAGGTATTACAGAGCCAAGATCACTATTTTAGGATTGGTCGGGTCCCAGCTTATGGTCCACCACCATTATAATTATATTAATTGTCTAATAATCTTTTTAGCTGACCTCTCCCTTTTAAGCTGCTGTTTACGGAGCTTACCCAGAACGATGAGGAGGGTAGTGATGACTCTCAGCATCTTATCACTGCAAAGTAATGAAAAACACTTGTCATTATGGCGGCATAAGATACCACCATCAACGTGGAGTTATCCAGGAGGGTACCGAGCACTGAATGGGGAAATTGTTATGGACAATGCTTATGGCTGGTCATTAAGGCACTGCAGCAATGTTGGCCGCCATATTGGTTGTCACCCTGCCTCCCCTGACAACTCCAGTGCTAATAGTTATTGACATTAATATTATTTTTTTGTTAAAAATATCCTTCACAGGTTCTACCGACAGCTACCTCTCCTGATCCTCCATACCCGTGAGTGTTCATGGTGGCAGTACGCCGCTGCCAGGCTCCTTATATCCCTGAGAACAATGGGGTCAGGCACATAAAATCCACTGAGCCCGAGAGAGTCTGTGGTGCCCTGTGGTACCCTATGGCTACACCCACCAACACATGACTTATATAAATAATATGCAATCAAAAATAATGAAATATTATTATAAGATAACCCGTAATCTCACAATTTCATAAGGAGAAAATAGCGATCACCTGACCTGTTAGGATTTTGGGATTCCAGGAGGTTCTCCACCCTCATGGGCAAATTTACATAGTTTTCTATGACTGTCCGACAATCTAGAATATCACCAATTACATCCCATTAGAGGACATTAGTAAAGCGTGCGTCATCCTTTCCACCAACACCCATAGGAGCCATCATTTCCTAAAAGACGTAAAAAGCTAAGAAAGTGATTGTTCTGCTACTTACGCTTTCCCCGGGAGGGATCTATATACACCTAGCTGTGGGAGTATCTCCTTGTGTCGTATACGCTGCGGCACAGACACTACCAGTATTTCCACCAGGGAACCAGACGAGCGAGTGCGGGGTTCCCATACAAACCAGGAGGGAAAGGAAACCATTGCTCATCCTCCCCATGTGAATTATTCTGACTCATCCATGAAGTCAATTAACGAAGAAGAATCTGCAGAGACAAGTGAGATAATCCCTACAGCTACATAACATGTCCGGGCACATGGATCCACTCATTGTACTTTTAGAAATGTTTCAACGTTTAAACCTGACTAAAATATAACAAAAACAATAAGAAAATATGGAAAAATGGGGACTTGCTGCTGCTCTGGACAGTTCCTGACATGGACAGAGGTGGCAGCAGAGAGCACTGTGTCAGACTGGAGAGAATACACCACTTCCTGCAGGACATACAGCAACTGATAAGTACTGGAAGACTGGAGATTTTTTTATGTAGAAGTAAACTATAAATCTGTATAACTTTCTAACCCCATTTGATTTGAAAGCATTTTTTAACAGGAGTTCCCCTTTAAGACTGGCATGCAAGCACACTGGTCTTAATAAATGTCCCCCTTAGGACCGGTTCACACGGAGCAAAAGCAGCAGAATTCTCCGCTGTGGAATTCCGCCTGCCTCAGCCTCCTATAGTGTGACATGGCAATTCTTTGAGTGGAGAGTGGCGGAAGCAGAGGCGCACAGTCGCTTCCATAGACACACTCTGGGAGACTGAGGCAGGAGGAGTTCCGTCGCTTTTTCTCCATGTGAACTGGCCTGTAGAGTAAAAGTGAGTTAAACAGATAACATAGGAATCCTGTGCACTGAGAACGCTCACTACTACTGTGCATTGTATAACCTTACAAAGCCGCCATCTCCATGACCGTTAAACCAGTATACTAGCAATAATTTAAGGGGGGCTCTACCCAAATAAAGCTATTGTTTAGTCCAGGGGGTGACACCCGGTACCAAAAAATCCTACATCCAAACCTTACCAAAAAACAGTATGGTACCATATAAGTGAGTGCACCCCACACATCATAAAATAAATACACATGGGTAAAAAAAATACCCCCAAATTTTTTTTATTGTATCACATATACACACACAACAACACCTAATAGTTAAAAACACTTAAAAACCCCAACTGGGGAATACAGAAAATTTCCAAGGTGAACCTGAAAATAATCAGGAGAATAACCTGCAGGGCGGTAGTTAGGGAAATGAATAGCTTCCACTCTCCGTATACGGCATACCTATAATACATTAATACAATAGTAACAAGAGTCTGGAAAAATCAGAAAAATTATTAAATACACAATAAGGTGCTATACCACATGACCAATGTTGGGATCCAGTGATCTAAAAAAGTGCCTGTGCAGAAAAAGCATCCATAAATTATTTAGGGGGGCAGTTCCCTGAGGAAGCCCGGTTGAGGCGAAACGTACATAGGGACAGCTGTGACCTCTATAGTAAGAATGGGTGAGTGTCCACAGGACTAAAAGTGTTTTTCTCTTCATATTTTGGTACAATACTGGTTGAATAGAGGTTTACCCAATTAAGTCTATGTTTACAACTATACTGGTACTTTACTAGATAACCTTGTGGCACTCAGTATATGTTGATCCATTCAGTCTATGTGGTCTGTTATAATAGATATGCAATTTTATTGGAATTTGGTTGTTTTTAAAAATGTATATACCTTTTATTCATAATTTTTAAACATTGTTTCTATCATGTCATTAATACAATCATGGTAAATTAAATATTTTTGTAAGGATTCAGATCTTATGCCCATAAATTCTTTGTGTATCTCTCCTCCAGACCTTGTGCAGTGTTTCTTTGAGTAGAGTACCTCCTGCAGACCTCCTGCTGTGTTGAGTAGAGTACCTCCAGCAGACCTCGTGCAGTGTTTCTTTTAGTAGAGTACCTCCTGCAGACCTTGTGCAGTGTTTCTTTGAGTAGAGTACCTCCAGCAGACCTCCTGCTGTGTTGAGTAGAGTACCTCCTGCAGACCTCGTGCAGAGTTTCTTTGAGTAGAGTACCTCTTGCAGACCTCGTGCAGAGTTTCTTTGAGTAGAGTACCTCCTGCAGACCTCGTGCAGAGTTTCTTTGAGTAGAGTACCTCCTGCAGACCTCGTGCAGAGTTTCTTTGAGTAGAGTACCTCCTGCAGACCTCGTGCAGTGTTTCTTTTAGTAGAGTACCTCCTGCAGACCTCGTGCAGTGTTTCTTTTAGTAGAGTACCTCCAGCAGACCTCGTGCAGTGTTTCTTTGAGTAGAGTACCTCCTGCAGACCTCGTGCAGAGTTTCTTTGAGTAGAGTACCTCCTGCAGACCTCGTGCAGTGTTTCTTTTAGTAGAGTACCTCCTGCAGACCTCGTGCAGTGTTTCTTTTAGTAGAGTACCTCCTGCAGACCTCGTGCAGAGTTTCTTTGAGTAGAGTACCTCCTGCAGACCTCGTGCAGAGTTTCTTTGAGTAGAGTACCTCCTGCAGACCTCGTGCAGAGTTTCTTTGAGTAGAGTACCTCCTGCAGACCTCGTGCAGTGTTTGTAGAAGAAGCGATTTCCCCAGCACAGACAGGGCGCTCCCTTGGTCCCCTTCTGCATAGCACACTGACTCTGGCACTAGCCTGGCATGGCTAGGAAGCTGAGACGTAAAAGAAAGGGGTCTCTGGCCTTAGGGCAGGCCTGGATGGAAACTGCAGCAGGAGCTTTGGCTGTGTATTAGTCCCTCCACTCCACTAACTGACCGCCCACCAGGGACCAACCTCCCTTTTATAGGGGTAACTGAACTTGGCTGCGATTGGTGGGGATGCTGGAGACAGGAGAAAGAAGAAGTGTAATAAGTGGAAAAGAGAGGGAAACACATCTGCACCTGTGATTGGACAATAACATAACACAAAACAATAAAGCTTTAACCCATTATTCTCCTTCAGCTGTATACAAAAGACAAACAGTGACACCTAGTGGAGAAACACATAACAACACCTTCATCCTCTTCTAGAGTGATATCTGAATGAGGCAATTTACCCAGGTGGAATAAAGACTTAGTGGACCACCTGTACTGGGACACTAAGTCCTCCTACTTATGTGCCACCTTGTAGTCGCCATTGCTACATAGCTTCTACTTTGTTGCAGTTTGTACTTTTAATTCCCATATTTAAAAAAAAAAAATCTCAGGAATGTGTCACTAAAATCACAATAGACAATAGTATTTGGACTCCACCTACCTGGAGTGTTTTGGGCTTGGCGAACCTGTCATGGAATTCCACGGTATCTAAGACATCTTATTATTTATAGGAGATTATAAGAGACTGAGTGTTGCACGCCTGATATTACTGGGTGTGGAGGCTTATAAGGTTGTCATGTCATAAACAGATTTTATTATAAAGGATTTTGATACTCTATCACAATGACAATCGTATGAAGAGCAGCAGAGGCAGGGAGAGCTGGAGCTCCATACACCAGTACCAATAATACAATACTATACATAAAACATATAATACTGCCACATCCTGACCACATATAAGAACTGATTGAATAATACCCCCATACTGTTACTGCATAAAAACCACTATGCACAGATCAGCATAACAGTGCAGTTACATTCAGTTACTCACAGGTGACATCTGATTGGAATTGTTCTCTTTCTTTTTCTTCATCTGTCCTAGACCGCCATGAAGACTTCACATCAGCAGAACCTGTCCAACAAACATCTTGGGCTCTCTACTTTTCCACCATTGTCACTTTTGTCCCTACATGGTGTCCCAAATAATAAAAATGGCCCCTTTATTAGGTAGAGAGTTGCTCTGTTACCAGACAAAAAATAGTCACCGTCTCTTTGCTCCTACTCGGACAGGGTATTCTGCAGTCTGCTGCCTGAAGCAAGATACTCATCTCAGTATGTACACAGTGACCCCACCAGCAGAATAGTGAGTGCAGCTCTGGGGTATAATACAGGATGTAACTCAGGATCAGTAATGTAATGTATGTACACAGTGACCCCACCAGTAGAATAGTGAGTGCAGCTCTGGAGTATAATACAGGATGTAGCTCAGGATCAGTAATGTCATGTACACAGTGACCCCCACCAGCAGAATAGTGAGTGCAGCTCTGGACTATAATACAGGATGTAGCTCAGGATCAGTACACAGTCATCCAGCTCTCTGTGTAGTTTGAACATCATGTACGAAACCATTTTTTGAACCAGACCCAGTATCCCTAATGCAGATGACAGTCTTTCCCTACAGGCATACGTTTTGAACCCCATAAACAGTGGAAAAAACTCAAAATACAATTTTTATTAGAAGCATAAACAAAAAAAATATATAAAGTGCACTTAAATATATTATCGGGCTACATGAAGCAGGAAGGGGTTTAGGTGGCAGTGTTGGTAGAGGTTGGGGCTCTGGCAGCTAATAGGGGTAATAGTATTGGATCGACAGATCGTGACCTGTTGGGGCAGAGGATGGGCTTGATACATTGGTTATTGTACATGACGTAACCCTTGTCACAGACACAGCCAGGCTGGCACATCATGGGGCAGGCTCTGCCCACCTGCATGTAGTTTTCGCATGTGTCCTGGCAGTGAGAGTTACAGTCGGTGAACTTGGCGTTGGCTCCACAGGACGTGCACTGAGACTCGGGGATACAGATGTTAGAGGTGGGGGAGGCCAGCACATAACCAGGTTTACAGTAACATTCCGGCTGGCAGATCTTCAGGCATGGGATCTCCTGATTCCCACAGGTCCTTGGGCAGGGTTTACACTGATAGAACATCTTATTAGGTTCACAGAAGGAATCTGCAACGATGAAATGAGACTTCAGTAATACTATATAACACTACAGCATCATCATATAACATTATGGGGGAGATTTATCAAGGGTGTAAAATTTAGACTGGTGCAAACTGCCCGCAGCAACCAATCACAGCTCAGCTTTAGGCAGTGCTGAAAGGAAAGCTGAGCTGTGATTGGTTGCTGTGGGCAGTTTGCACCAGTCTAAATTTTACACCCTTTGATAAATCTCCCCCTATGTGTTATCTTAATAAAGACCACATAGGTACCCAATTCTATGGAGAGACCGCAAATAACAGGTTAAAGCATTACTCCGGAGCAGGGGCGGACAAATATTGCATAGGGACCCTGTGTGTGGCCCCACTGTGAACGACCATGGCTCACATATTCAATTCGGTATGTGTGGCAGGGCGCGGCTGTTGGCATCTCTACGCTGGCAGGCCGTAGGTGGCAGGACATCTGATCACGCACCTGGTGCATGGGTGGATGGATAATACATGTGGTGGGGCCTGGGGCAGTGGAGGGGTCTACTAGACTGAGCCTCAGAGTCCAACCCTGAAGGGCCCCATTGTTGGCCTGGGCCCCTGTGCAGCTGAACAGGTTGCACAAGTGATATGTCCGCCACTGCTCCGGAGAAAATGTGTCAGAAAGTTAACAGATTTGTAAATGACTTCTATTTAAAATCTCCAGTCTTCCAGTAGCTGCTGTATGTCCTGCAGGAAGTGGTGTATTCTCTCCAGTCTGACACAGTGCTCTCTGCTGCCACCTCTGTCCATGTCAGGAACTGTCCAGAGCAGCAGCAAATCCCAACAGAAAACCTCTCCTGCTCTGGACAGTTCCAAATGAGGCAACTAGTTGGGTGAAAACGGGATAGAGGGAAGAGTGCCAATGAGGCCAGTCCTGATCTGGCACACCCCAACAAGCTTGCCAAATTGGCAAATGAGGGGGATGTTGATTCAGGGGTGGCATTGCTTCCGCAGGACACTGCCTCTGAAAGCCAGGGGGGTGTCTGCTCCAGTAAGGTGGGAAATAGGAGTGCAGGGCAGGCCGGACAGGCCGTACTGGTAGTGTGTGTGTGGGGGGGGGGAGGGTGGACTTATTTATTAAGGGGACAGATAAGGCGATCTGTCACAAACAGTGTGTTGTCGAACAGTGTGTTGCCTACTTGAGTTTATCACAATGCGGATCGGGTGTACAGATTACTGGGAGGAGCCTGCAATGACCATGTTCACTTTGGCACCAATGATATAGTTAGAGGAAGGTGGAGGATACTTAAAAACAATTTCAGGGACTTAGGCAGGAAGCTTTAGACTAGGACCTCCAAGGTGATATTCTCCAAAATATTACCTGTACCACGAGCCACACCTGAGAGACAGCTGGAGATTAGGGAGGTAAATAAGTGGCTCAAGAGCTTGTGTAAGATAGAAGGGTTTGGGTAAATAGAGAACTAGGCCAACTTCTCTGTCGGTAACAGGCTCTGCGGTAGGGACAGGCTGCATCTCAATGGGGAGGGTGCAGCCGTGCTGGGGGAGAAGATGTCTAAGAGGTTGGAGGAGTGTTTAAACTAGGGACCAGGGACAGAGGGCAACTACAATTCAGTATGTGAAGAGAGAGTAGATGGAGAGCTGGGCCTCACTAGTGATAAGAGGAAAGTAAATATGGACAATCATATTAAATGTATGTATACAAATTCTAGAAGCCTCACTAATAAAGCTGAGGAATTAGAACTGATAATGGTGGAAGAGAAATACGATATAGTGGGGATAAGCGAGACATGGCTGGAAGATCCCTATAGACATGGCTGCATGATAGCTATGACTGGTGACTGGGTGGTTAATCTCCAGGGTTATAGTCTGTTCAGAAATGCAATGAAATGCAATTTAAGAGCATAGTGGGTAGATCGTGTGAACGGCACATACCATATGGAAATAAAGGTAGTAGAAATAGGAGAAAACCAATGCGGTTAAGTACAGCTGTTAAGAGTGCAATAAATGGTAAGAAACAAGCATTGCAAAAATTGCCACAGAAAGTAAAACGAATCCCAAAATGTTCTTCACCTATATAAATAAAAAAAGACTTAAAATTGAAAATGTTGGTCCCCTTAAAAATAATCTGGGTGTAATGGTGGAGGGAGATGAGGAAAAGGCCAATCTACTAAATACATTCTTCTCTACTGTATTCACAGAGGAGAATCCCATAACAGAGGACATGACTAGGGATAATGTAAATCCTTCCATAAATCTCACCTGCCTAACACAACAAGAAGTGGGGTAACGCCTTAGAAACATTAAAATCCATAAGTCACCGGGACCAGAAGGTATCCATCCTAGAATTTTGCAGGAATTAAGTACTGTATTAGACAGACCGTTATTCCTAATATTTAAAGATTCTATAATGACAGGAATTGTTCTACAGGACTGGCGCATAGCTAATGTGGTACCAGTATTCAAAAAGAGGTCAAAGAGTGATCCTGGAAACTACAGGCCCATAAGTCTAACATCTATAGTGGGTAAAGTATTAGAGATGCTATACTGGAGTATCTTAATGAAAATAATCTTATAACGTAGCACCAGCATGGATTTTTGAGGGATCGGTCCTGCCAGACTAATCTGGCTTCTATGAAGAGGTAAGTTATAGACTGGACCTGGGGGAGGCTGTGGATGTTGTGTATCTGGACTTTTCAAAGGCATTTGATAGTGTGCCGCATGAAAGGTTGGTCTACAAAATGAGGATGCTGGGACTTGGGGAAAACGTATGCAAATGGGTAAGTAACTGGTTGTGTGATAGAAAACAGAGGGTGGTCATTGCTGGAACATATTCAGATTATTAATGACCTTGTAGAGGGACTACAGAGTAGAATCTGCCTTTTTGTAGATGATACTAAACTGGGTAAAGTAATCACCACAGAGGATGATAATATCATATTACAGAGGGATTTGGAGAAGCTGGAGGCTTGGGCAGAGAAATGGCAAATGAAGTTTAATGTGGATAAATGTAAGGTTATGCATTTGGGCCGTAGAAATAATAAGTACAGTTATGTGCTAAATAATAAAACACTGGGTAAAACTGCTTCCGAAAAGGACCTGGGGGTATTGGTGGACAGCAAACTCAACTTTAGTGATCAGTGCCAGGCAGCAGCTGCCAAGGCTAATAAATAATGGGATGCATCAAAAGAGGCCAAGATGCTGAACATACAGTAAGATCATAGTTTTGCCTCTTTATAAATCACAGGTCAGACCACACATAAAATACTGTGTATAGCACCGGGCACCGGTATATAAGAAGGATACAGCTGAACTGGAGCGGGTGCAGAGGAGGCAACAGAGGTCATTAAGGGAATGGGTGGGTTACAGGACCAGGACAGGTTATCAAGCTTGGGGTTATTTACTTAAAAAAAAAAAAAAGGGGACGATCTGATCACAATGTACAAATATATGAATGGACAGTACAGAGATCTTTGTAGTGATCTCCTTACTCCTAGGTCTGTAACCATGACAAGGGGGCATCCTCTACATCTAGAGGAAAGAAGATTTTGCCATCAGCACAGACGCGGGTTCTTTACTGTACGAGCGGTAAGACTATGGAACTCTCTGCCCATGATGTTGCCATGGCTGATTCATTATATAAGTACAAGGGAGGCCTGGATGCTTCTCTATAAATATAATATTACAAGTTTTGGGCACTAGATTACATGTAATAGGACGGTTATCCAGGGATTATTCTGATCGCCTTTGGAGTCGGAAAGGAATTGTCTCCCTGTGATGGGGCAATTATCGTCTGCCTTCCTCTGGATCAACAGAGTAGGGTTTCTGTAGTTTGAACCTCAAGGACTCTTGTCTTCTTTTAACCTTATTAATTATGTTATTATGTCATATTGTTGTATATAGGTTGGGGAATTTTAATAAAGGTAAAACAGTATCTTGTGATTTTACAGAACCCAGATATTCCTATAATAATGCTTACCTGGCTGTAAAGCTGCTGATTCCTGTGAGGCCCCAAACACTGTAAATAGTTCTGCAAGAAGACAATGCAACCGTTTATGGAATGTCTTAGGCAGTAAGAATGAGTATGTTAGACGTGTATACCTTTATTTATAGAAGACAGAAGATAAGATAGATGGAAGGAAGGTATAATAAATATTTGGTAGTATAATATAATGTTTCTGACTTCAGAATACAATGCCTGCACCTTCCTATATGTTGGACTCGTGCATCTTCTTCAGCAGAGTACTTTATATCATGTTCTTCGCTTGTAATGTGACTTTTATAGTTGTAAGTCCTAAAGCTACCTCTATCAGAGATGAAGATCGCACCCAGGTGACTCATTGTAAAACTGGCTCCCCGGCTGTCGAGCAGCCGTCACATATAACAGACAGGCGGGAATTGTTTTTCTGTTTGATTATTATTGATGATTCCTGAAGTGTGATTGATCCGTCTCAGCATGGGAAAAATGTAACTCTGACTCTAAAGGCCCTATTATATGAATCGATTATCGGCCGTATTTGCCCGATTATCGGCCTTTATGCTTTGTGTAATAAAAGGCAACGATCAGCCGACATATACTGATTGGCTAATTGTTATCTTTTAACGTCTTTCAACATGTTAAAAGACTAGATAACAACCAGGATAGCAATGATCTGCTGCTGTCGCACTGTGTAATTGGGGTTGTGGCAGCAGATCGCCGCTATATTTTATGGGTTCCTAGGACAATCTAAAGATCGCTTGGGGAGCCCCTCTCGCAGCTCCCCGCATGCCCCTCCAGACTTACCTGCTCGCAGTCGGCGCGTGTTATTGCTCTTGCGGTGAGCAGGGAACAAGGAGCAAGCGAGGGCTGACCTGACAGGTTGGCGCTCGCTTGCTCGTGCTGATTCCCCTGTGTAATAGGGGCTTTATAGTCTTGCATACAACTACATGAGATTCTAGATGGATAGACAACTCTATGGTGCCATACCTGGAGAGGATGACCACCCCAAACACAAGCGCACCCTAAGACTTTATAGACTGAGCTCTCACAGCCTGGAGATGGGAATGGGGTGCCACAGACAAGCCGCAGGAGAGCCGACTGTGCCGACACTGTAAGCAAGGGGGGCCCTAGAGGATGAGGCCCACTTCCTGCTACACTGCAGCAAATACTTATCCACCAGAGACTTTCCACCCTCATCCCGGATTTCACCTGCATAGATGAGGAGAGGAAACGCCATGTGCTGCTGGGGAAGAGGAGCCCACCATGGAAATAGCTGCCCAATACGTCTCCTCCTGCCACCAGCTAAGAGGAGCATAAGACACCATACCCCACCTCTACACAGCCTCCTATACGTCTCCACCAGCCACCAACTAAGAATGTTATACCAAAAATGCCCCATAACCCTACCCCCAACCCCCTACTGCCCCAAACCCCACCACAAGACACTGGACTATTATACCCCAATCCTGTTCCTCTAACTCCTGATTCACCCCTTTTTTCCCCACACAAACCCCCCAACACCCCATCTGTTATACTCTTTGCTTTGCCAATGCAAAATTTTTGCTTTGGACCTTTTTGAATTAGATGGATATACAGGGAAATATGTGGAGGATGGATAAGTTAGACAGATAGATATGATAGGTAGACAATAGACTTTGTAAAACCTCAGATAACACATTGGATTATCACCATTATTTGCACCGAGGGGCAGTCTCCACATTGCTCTACATGAGGTAACAGATTACTAATCCTGCTTTACCAAAATAGCTTTTTAGTGTTCTAGAAACTTCTATTGTCTCCTATCAGTCACATGCATTAAATGAGGACATTGACGGGGTCAAGAAAGATCACATTCATATATACACACACACACATACGTACATACATACATATACACACATGCATACATACACACACACATACATACACATACACACACATACATACACATATACCCATATGTACAAATACATACATATAAAGATACACATACATACATACATACATACATATACACACATACATACATAAACATACACACACACACACACCATACATACATACATACACACACATACCAAACATACATACATACACATACATACATGCAGAGGAGTTTGTCATGAGTTATTCTCATGCACACTGAAAGAGTTCATATACTAACCTCAGCTGTATCCACATCTAATAATTACACTACATTTGCAATATGCGCTGCGACTTTCCCATAGTTTCAGCAGTATACATTTAGAGATGGACTCAACATCACTGGCAGACTGTTTGGTCCATTGCACCGTGGTATATGTGTCCATATCTGTAGTATGTGGATATATACCATATGGGCAGTGTGGTTATACATAGACCTTTACACCTGCAGCATGATACACGGTATTGTAATAGATTTGTCTTTATAACCCTAAATACAACATCACAGTATCACCATGTCATAGCTACAAAAGTATATACACTACTCACCGAGCACCAGGAAAGCTCTCACAGCGATTGTCTTCAGCATTTTGAGTTTTTGACCTGTAAGGTAGAAGATTTGTTACAGTGTGTTCTTCCTATGGTCTTGGAAGCTTCGTGCCTCTATGTCAGGTAGTGTGAGCGCTCACCTTCTGGAAGCTTCTGCCACTCTGATTCTTGTGTGGGTTATGCTATGCAGGCTTTGAAGGACTGGGATAGTTATAGTCGGAGGAGACGTGGGTGTTGGACCTCATTAAATGACAAGATTTGTCTAAGTACGCAGGCGGGTGAATGACATCATCCAGTCCCATCTATTGCCCAAAGACTTTACTACAATGGGTGAAAAAAAAAAAAATCTTACCTGTGAGAATGTGAGAAGATTGTGGAACGTGTCTGGGACGCGATGGCAACGTGAGCCGGGTTGACAAGTGACTATTTACATGGCGGTCTTTTACATTTATGGGACAGTAAATAGTTTTGTTGTTTATAAACACTACGTGCTTGGCCGCAGCACGCCGGAGGCTGGGAAACAAACCCGGGATAGTTATATTATATGTGCCTCAGTCCTGCCATATTGGTGATTTATATATACAACATGCATTTTTTGAAGGGGTTATTCCAAGATAGATACTTATCCCTTGTGTTCTGTTCATGGGGGTCTGACCACTAAGACACCTATAGCGAAAACTGGAGCCCAGGACCACTCTTGGTGTAAAGAAACAATCATCCAAATCCAGAGATTTTGTGGTTAGCTTTGGGTGAATCCACATTCACTGAGCAGTGAGGCATACATTGTGCACTGGATTCTTAGTAAATATTCACTAGGGCAGGCGCAGAGTGTTCGGCTCGATGAGTGTGTGCCTCCGGAAGGTAAGTGCATTGCCAGTCAATTGACGATCCGAACCCAACCCAGCGATTGTTCACCGAGCAGTGTATCCCTCCTGCTCAGTATGTTTTTACCAGAAGCCCTAGAATAGGGCACCATGGAAACTATGTAGAGAGCAGGGTCTCCTTTCATATTGTCAGGAGTCCTGGCTCCTCTACCAGTGATGTACCATGTATTGTTGCCTTCCAGAAGACACTCCAAAAGATGGAGGTAAGTGGCAACGTTACACTTAACCATTTAAAGAGGTTTTCAGCAAAAATAGACTGATGAGCTATCCATGACCCATAATGTGCTGTTCATTGTCCACACTACACAGTAAATGTAGTTTTTCTCTGTTTACTATGTAGCGGCAAAGACCTGTATCTTTAGTTCAGGTCCTGTAAACGTTGTCGACATCCCACAGATCGGTGACTAAAAATCTTTCCTGTGGATAGGTCATTGGTCCGTTTCAGCCCCAAAATCTCTTTCACGACTTGCACCCGGCCCGGTGGGTTTAGGGGCGATTAGAATTGGCCATTGGCTTAGAATTTGGAAGCTGATTTGTGTGAAAAAAGTTTCAAGAGTTTTGCTCGTTACTAGATAACGCCTTTAAAAGTACCCATATACCTTATACTAAAGTCAGCCGGGCCCTCCCCTGTTGGTGGGTTTAACCAACTCTCTAAGGTGTATGGCAGCCTCTTGCTCTCCACTAATAAATGATGCCGGTGGAGAGAAGGATTGGGTCGCCTGGATTTTTGCCTCCTTACCCTTTTGTTCTGAAGGGGATAACCCAAGGCCAGTTTAGTCTGGCTATGGCCTACCCCAGTCTGTAAAAAAAAAAAAAAGATAAATGTTTAAATGCTGTCTAAAATTTTGGAGAAGCGACAGCTTAGGCCAGATGGGTCATAATTTGATTTTATTCTGTATTATATAATGTCCAATAATATTTTACCATATGAATAGTTATGTATAAACATGTCTTTGTGAATGAACTGTCACAATAATTCTCATTCTCAAGTACTCATTACTTGTGATATCAAGGTAATATCGAACATTTTTATAAATCACTTTATTTGCCAAAAATTAAAGGGGTTATCCAGCGCTACAAAACATGGCCACTTTCCCCCTACTGTTGTCTCCAGTTTGGGTGGAGTTTTGAAAGTCAGTTCCATTGAAGTAAATGGAGCCTAATTGCAAACCGCACCTGAACTGAAGACAACAGTAGGGGGAAAAGTGGCCATGTTTTTGTAGCGCTGGATAACCCCTTTAATCCTTAATCCAGAAAAAAGCCCTAAAGTCTTGGCCACTAGGTGTCTCACTCCCTTGCAAACTGCTGTCCCATAGCTTTTGTTATAGGAATTACATCTTCAGCAGCAGAGAGACCAGGACAGAATACAGGAAGTGCTGGCAGGGCTTAGATAGTGCAGAGATAGGGTTAGGCTAGTTTTGTGTAGGGAAAGAAGCCTGCAGTGTATACATGTATCCCTGACCGTTAAGTGTTCAACAGAGGGTCCATGCTGTGCCTGAAAAGTAACATTTCCTTTTATCTCTGATCACCCAAAATGTTCTGGACAGCTGTACTTTGTGTAGCTTCTCAGCAGCAGCTTAAAGTGACTCTCTACCCACAATCTGTCCCCCCCAAATCACTTGTACCTTCGGATAGCTGCTTTTAATCCAAGATCTGTCCTGCGGTCCATTCGGCAGGTGATGTTATTGTTTTAAAAACGACTTTTAATCCGGCAGCGCTGTGTCTAACGGCCGGGGCTTACATTTGTATATGCATTAGGCTGGCACCACCTCTCTGTCCTTCCTCCCCACCCTCCTCATTATTAGGAATGCTCCAGGCAGATTGCTTCCTATTCCCCTTCTGTGTACATAATGAACATGGGCTGGATCGTTAATACACCTGTGCAAAGCTCAAACAGCAGTAAATGTTCCTGGATCATTCCTAATGATGAGGAGGGTGGGAAGGAAGGACAGAGAGGGTGTGCCAGCCTAATGCATATACAAATGTAAGCCCCGAGCCGTTAGACACAGCGCTGTAGGATTAAAAGTTGTTTTTAGGACAATAACTGCATCAACTGCCGAGCGGACCCCAGGACAGATCTTGGATTAAAAGCAGCTATCCGGAGGTACAAGTGGTTTAGGGGGGTCAGATTGTGGGTACGGAGTCGCTTTAAATAAGGACTGCTTTATAATTTTCCACATCACTACTGAGATCAAAGCTGCTTCTTTAATATAACCCAGTATATAACACAGTGCCAGCCTTTTTGATAAGTAGGTGCTGTCCTGTGACTGGCGAGAAAAATAAGGGAAAGTCCAACAATCCCAAGTAAGAGTTGGGAGATGTTCTCTGTTGTACTATTTTTATGATAAAAGTTGACCAAACATATCGCTGGGAACATGTGCCAAACATCAAGAGCAGTTACACAAAGCAATGTTTTTTAATGGATTCACATTTATGTCCAGACATGCAAACTTTTTATTAAAGCTGACAACCAAACCATATCCCTTCTATCATTCTACACCAGGGGTGTCAAACTGGCGGCCTTCCAGCTGTGGCAAAACTGCAATTCCCATCATTGACAGGCATGATAATTGTCGTTTTGCCACAGGTGGAGGACCACCGGTTTGACACCTGTGTTCTACACCCTTCTCATAGTGATACACATGGGCCACTTACACCATCATACGTGACTGTATTTTTACAAATCCCCCTTCATTTGGGAGGGATTCCCTTTGAAGGATATGAGTAAGACCAGGGACAAAGCAGAAACATGCTTGATGACTGGAGTGTCATCTTCAGTGAAATCTTTTCTTTCTATGGATCTTCTATCTTCCGAAGATTAGGGTGGATCAACTTTTCTTGGTTTTGATCTTCTGTCCTTGATACAAAGAAGAATTTGTAAGAAGAGCTGTAGTCAGCCAGATGTCAATTTAGTTACCAAACCAGATAATCCCCACCATACATATTGAAAATAATGAAAGCCGAAGAATCAGTATCCTTTAAGATATCCTTAAAATATAGATCTTTCTATGGACATATATTTGCAAGCTGAATATGTTGGCCAATTTCTCTTGGGAATAAGACATAAGACCTCTTCGACTGTGTGGCGGTCTTTTTATATCAATCTCCATCTTGCACCATACTGATTATGAACCAATAGGACAACTTGGCAGCTGGTGGTTATATTTTGGAAAGGTAGTACAACAGTGAGCTACTCAGTAGACTATGAAAACCAAAACTTAAAAAATTAATTCCTTGGTGTGCCCAAACCAATGACCGGGGCATGATCTCCTACTGTACCAGTAGCTAAAACCCCAGAGGAATCTCTCATTATGTTTTTCCAATTCAAAATAAACTTTCTCTTTTTCTAGTTTGAAGATGTCATTCTCTTACACAGCTCAGTGTTTTCTTATTTCACAGAATAAGAAGTAGTAGTAAAAGCATTCACGGCAGCTACACATATGACTTGTCACCATTACTCAAGAGGGAGATAGACAGGGAATACCTAAAAATAGCAGTCTCCTCTGTTTCTACACCGACTTGGGAGAACACCCATTTTAATGATCATTTTTCACATTGCTCGTGATGAGTAGTCCTATTTGCGTCTCATGGATGATGCAACTGTGACCAATGTCTAGAATGTTCTACTTTATCTTCTGTGGAACACATATTGGGTCTATGGAATGAGCATATAGGCTCAAAAACAAGGTAGTGAATCTGTTATAGTTAGGGGTTCCACCTGTTTTTGGTGGACCACAAGGCCCATAAGTGGTAGATAATGGTAGATCTAGTAATGCCATGGAAACAATGTAATGGTGTACATCCACTCTATAGAGTTTCTTTAGGTCTGATGTATCAATAGCATGAGATGGCAGATAGTGACATGTATCTACAAAAGCTTCCAGACTGAGCCATACCTAGACATTGATTCAACAAAAGGGAACGTCCACTTTGCTGTTGTTTCCCTGTCTCTGATTCCCCTGGTCGCGGCACTTACAGTCTATGCCTTAGTAACCCTCACTAGGGAGAAAACATTAGATAGCCTCTATGTGTATTATAATGGAATTGAATTTTGTTTGGCTTGGTCTTCAAGGCATCGTGAGCCATGAAATTACTTGAGTAGATTGACTTGCATCGCTATAGAGCTCCTACTACTTACCATTGACCATTTTCATTGGATTCTAGTGTTACAACTCTCAATGATTGACAGTACATTGGCGAGCACATAATAGGCAACTCATTGCATGTTGATGACGAGACAGTAATATGACTTTCAAGGAGGCACCATATCATGATATGGTTTATTGTTATTCACCTAGACAATTTCTGCAGAGAAGCAATGTTGGTCAGGTCCTATAAGTTTTTAATCTGGAGTAACAGCAAAAGTTGTTTAATAATGGGGGTTCTGTCACTATGGATTGTTGATACGGTGAATATCAATGTTAGGGTATGTTCCCACTATGGGACTATGGGAATATGCATTGAAATTTCAAGTGGAGGCCATGCGATGGACTCTGCTTGAAGTTCCACATGTGCCATAGACTCACTCATATTCTCAAATGAAACCCACCATCTGGGAAAAGAATTGACTTTTCAATTTATTGGGCGGATGGCGGATTGACCTTGAGAATATCATTGAGTCTATGGGACAGAAGCAACTTCAAGTGGAGTCCATTGCACGGCCTCTGCTTGAAATGTTTGCGCATATTCCTTAGTGGGAACAGACCCTACGTTCTGGCAATAGAAGTAAAAGATGGTCATTGCCACCAATGGATGACGTTTTTCAGACAGGTGCAGATCCCAGAGGTGAACAGCTTACATGTCGGCCGTATAAACAGATACTTCCAGGAGTGGAACTTGGGAATGTTAAGTTAGGCCCAATGGTAAAGGATTGACATTTGGGGACTTATTTCTACATATTGCTACAGGCCTTATGTAACCAGTGAAGATACCTAGGGGGAGATTTTATCAAATATGGTGTAAAGTGACACTGGCTCAGTTGCCCCTAGCAACCAATCAGATTCCACCTTTCATTTTCCAAAGAGTCTGTAAGGAATGAAAGATGGAATCTGATTGGTTGCTAGGGGCAACAGAGCCAGTTTCACTTTACACCATGTTTGATAAATCTTCCCCCTAGTTCGTAGATGGATGGATGTAAGATAGATAGGTAGGTGCCCAAGATGGTAAACCCCATGGGGTACATGCCCCTTGTCCACTGCCTATAATCCATCCCTGCACATGTACCATGGGATGACCCAGAGGCTTCCCACGTGCGGGATGACACATATGTAGCGTGTAATGTTTTTTTCCCACGTGCCCTGGATGATAGTCCATGCTAGTGTTGTAGTAGATCGCTGTTTTGTGCATCCGTTGCTAAGTGTAGTTAAGGAGGATGAGAGGTAACTTTTTTATGTAAGTGAGCGTGTCCCATCAAGTCAGAGCCCAAGCGGCATGCTTCTACTATTGGTGTACTCATAAAATCCTGAGAAGCGGATTATTCCTAGAGAGTTATTCATGTTACGCGTGATTAATCCTTTGGGAATGAAGACGGACCAGCCGGGTTACCAGTCACACTTACAGAAATGTACACAATACACACACACACATATATACATAAACACAAAGACACACACACATACACAAATACATATATACATAAACACAAAGACACACACACATACACAAATACATATATACATAAACACAAAGACACACATACATACACAAATACATATATACATAAACACAAATATATACATATATACAAAACACACATTCATACACACCCAGAAAATATATACATATACACAGTCATACAGTATCATGAACAGAATCGGTCCTCCTGTTAAATACTTGGTGGTGCCATTCACATTTATATCAACAGGTTCCCTACTTGGTGTGACTGATGCGCATGATACAGAACAAATTGCAGAAATTGCATAATGGCAGAACAAATTGGCACCAACACTTAAGGCCCTATAACACAAAGCGATTATTGGCTGTATTTGGGTAATATCAGCTGTTATGGGCGATAATCGTTTTGTGTAATAGAAGACAACAATTGATTGTTGTCTTTCAACATGTTGAAAAATAAATGATCAGGATAGCAGCGATATGCTGCCGTTGCCCCGTGGAATAGGAGTGGGGGCAATAGACTGCTGCTATCTTCGACTGTAATAGGGCCAACAGCGAGCGGGGAAACGTGGAGCAAGCGAGCGCTGACCTGACAGGTCAGCGCTTGCTTACCCCCTCTCGTCGCCCTGTGTAATAGGGGCTTTAGGTATATTTGGGAACAATTTGGTGTGAGCTCACATGCGGTATCTTTACTATAGGGGGGGGGGGCACTTCAACTGTAAGAGGGCCTCTAAAGACACCCGTATTAAGAGAGGATCCCACAGTGGGCACTTTTATTGTGTCTTTATAGCAGTGGGTGAGGGCATTATTACTGTGTAAGGGGCACACAGGGGGTAATATTACTATTGGAGCACTAAGAGCATCTGCTGACCCACTTGTCCATTCAGCAAGGATACAGTAAGTATAGCTGTTATATAGCAGCCTTCAGGAGACTGGACCTGGATACAGTAAGTATAGCTGTTATATAGCTTGCTTCAGGAGACTGGACCTGGATACAGTAAGTATAGCTGTTATATAGCTTGCTTCAGGAGACTGGACCTGGATACAGTAAGTATAGCTGTTACATAGCAGCCTTCAGGAGACTGGACCTGGATACAGTAAGTATAGCTGTTATATAGCTGCCTTCAGGAGACTGGACCTGGATACAGTAAGCATAGCTGTTATATAGCTGCCTTCGGGAGACTGGACCTGGATACAGTAAGCATAGCTGTTATATAGCTGCCTTCAGGAGACTGGACCTGGATACAGTAAGTATAGCTGTTATATAGCAGCCTTCAGGAGACTGGGCATGGATACAGTAAGCATAGCTGTTATATAGCTGCCTTCGGGAGACTGAACCTGGATACAGGACCTGGATACAGTAAGTATAGCTGTTATATAGCTGCCTTCAGGAGACAGGACCTGGATACAGTAAGTATAGCTGTTATATAGCAGCCTTCAGGATACTGGACCTGGATACAGTAAGTATAGCTGTTATATAGCTGCCTTCAGGAGACTGGACCTGGATACAGTAAGTATAGCTGCTATATAGCTGCCTTCAGGAGACTGGACCTGGATACAGTAAGTATAGCTGTTATATAGCTGCCTTCAGGAGACTGGACCTGGATACAGTAAGTATAGCTGTTATATAGCTGCCTTCAGGAGACTGGACCAGGATACAGTAAGTATGGCTGTTATATAGCAGCCTGCAGGACACTGGACCTGGATACAGTAAGTATAGCTGTTATATAGCCACCTTCAGGAGACTGGACCTGGATACAGTAAGTATATCTGTTATATAGCTGCCTTCAGGAGACTGGACCTGGATACAGTAAGTATAGCTGTTATATAGCAGCCTTCAGGAGACTGGACCTGGATACAGTAAGTATAGCTGTTATATAGCAGCCTTCAGGAGACTGGGCATGGATACAGTAAGCATAGCTGTTATATAGCTGCCTTCGGGAGACTGAACCTGGATACAGGACCTGGATACAGTAAGTATAGCTGTTATATAGCTGCCTTCAGGAGACAGGACCTGGATACAGTAAGTATAGCTGTTATATAGCAGCCTTCAGGATACTGGACCTGGATACAGTAAGTATAGCTGTTATATAGCTGCCTTCAGGAGACTGGACCTGGATACAGTAAGTATATCTGTTATATAGCTGCCTTCAGGAGACTGGACCTGGATAGAGTAAGTATAGCTGTTATATAGCAGCCTTCAGGAGACTGGACCTGGATACAGTAAGTATATCTGTTATATAGCTGCCTTCAGGAGACTGGACCTGGATAGAGTAAGTATAGCTGTTATATAACTGCCTTTGGGAGACTGGACCTGGATACAAGTTTAGATAGACCTTTGAGGTAGACTTGAGAGAGTAGAAAGAAGAGAAGACTTGCATGTGAAGGTAGTCGGTAGTAGGGGCCGGTTAGGTAATTAGTAACAGTGCTCTGTCGGGATTTGTGGTGAAGAATATATTCGAAAGAAGAACTTCTCATACTCACGTATATATATATATATATATATATATATATATATATATATACAGTGGTACCTTGGTTTAAGAGTAACTTGGTTTAAGAGCGTTTTGGTTTAAGAGCTCACAGTTTTTCAAAATTTTGATTTGGTTTAAGAGCATTGCTTTGGTTTAAGAGCTCCCTGTACTGGGTGGGAGGGCTAGTGGGGGAGGGGCATGGTCTGCATAGCGGGGTCTACAGCATTGTACTCTGACCCAGGAAGTCTTCCTCACCTTCCAAATCATAGCAGATCAACTTCAGGCTGGGGCTTACATCAGGGGACAGGACTGCGGGGGTAATCTCACCATAGCTGTAACCCCTCTCTCCCCGGACAGAGAGTGCTGCTATACTGTGCCCACATTTGCCCTGCCCATTCCTTCATGCTCCCTGCAGTCTCTGTCCGCCCTTGTGTTTTCCATCCTTTCCATTACTGTACAGTAACTTATAATATCACATATTCTGCTGTTTCTGAATGTTTGTTTCATCTGTTTTACATGTTATTCACAATAATAAATAATTATTTTTGGGGTTTGGAACCAATTGTCTGCATTTCAATGATTTCTTATGGGAAAATTTGCTTTGGTTTAAGAGTGGATTTAGATTACAAGCGCAGTCCCGGAACGGATTATGCTCGTAATCCAAGGCACCACTGTATATATATATATATATATATATATATATATATATATCTGAGCTCCTTCTGCCTTCACAAGTTCAGAGGCCACCATGTGAGGTAGTATGAGTCCTAGGTCTCTGTCTCTTGGTCGAGCTCCCACTGAAGATTTCCCCAGGTGGACGAGTATGTGTCAGTAAGGTGCTCTTTAACTCACTCTGCCTTTCCTTAAAGTGATCCTGCCACCCCCTTTCTACATAAGGACTTCTCTGTACAGTTGTAAAGCCTAAATTCTGCATTTTTCCTTACTTTAGCTTAATTTATAATAGATTTCTTGGTGGTTGATCCAGTGAAAAATGCTTTTTATAGTTGGTGGATTGGACCACCTGGGCGGAGCTAAACGGCCACTGTGCCTTTTCCCCTCGCCCACATCGGCACCATAGGCCCTGCTCCTCCGTGACATCATTGTCGTCTAGGCTCCGCCCCCTTGATGGAAATTGGAATGGGCTGGCCTAGAGGGGGTGGGGCCTAGCCCTCTAGGCTGGCCCATTCCAATGGCCGCCAAGGGGGGCGGGGCCTAGAAGCTAATGACGTTACATAGGTGCCAGCATACATGACCAATGTGGATGGGGCAAAGTGGTGCAGCAGCTGTGAAGGCCCGCCCAGGTGCCACAATCCACCAACCATAAATTTATAAGTTATTATAAAGTAAGGTATGAAAACTGCAGAATTTAGGCTTTACATCTGTGTAGAAAAGCCCCCATACAGAAAGGGGGGGACAGTGTTGTAGTGACTCGTTACGGGCCTCTAAGTTTCTATTGCACCTGAGTAAGGTAACTCCCTCGGGTTCACACAAGTGGGGTGAGGTTATTCACTGCAGTAAGTGTTTTTTCCGCTGTGTCACTACTGTGTTTACTAGCAACTTGTTCCTATGCATGGCTGAATCACGGCTGAAGGGTTAACTATTGTATGTCACATGTTTCCTTTTGTCCACTCACAGGTGCAGGTGCTTTCCCTCCTTTCCTCAGCCTATCCTCTCCTTCCTTTCTCTCTGCACACACAGCCCACCAATCACACACAGGGTTAGACGGATCCCTGTAGTTAGGACTTAGTTCCCGGTGGGTGGAGTCAGTTCAGTCAGAGTTAGGCCTGGGGCTCGCATTACCCACTTAGAGCCCACAACTAGGGGGCAGAAGGCAGTCAGACTAGAAGTCAGCCATTAGTACGAGTATTCTCTATTGCTTCTATACACCTGTATTGTTCCAGCAGAACATTGGCCAAGGCCCCTTTGGCTATCCCATCTCCTCTCTCCTACAAAGCTCTCTTCTTCAAAGCACCATGTCTCTACCTCAACCAAGTGCACCTGAGTCTCTTACAAGATTGTCCGGGGTGGGTCCTACACCACTCCAGGCTACCTTGACAAGTGCCCAAGTGACCCTAGACCCACTCAGCTACCACTCCATCGTACTAGCTGACCCAGCAGGGAGACCACCAACCAGAACTCCCCCACGCCTTGCCTACTGCAGTGTCACTTTAAGGGGAGACTGAATCCTTGGCATAGGCAAGTGTTGGTCCTAATCTTTCAGTTAGCCCACCTCTGAAGCTTAGCACTGCATACTGGCTGCTAGTTTAGCCTGAAGAAATTAGTGTAGTCCCAGCAGGAACCTGTGTCTGTCTCTCGTATACACTGACTAAAACTGTAACTCAACTAACCAACCCCTATCCTATATAGGGTTGCGTGACAGGAAGAGCAGAGAATAGAGAGTAGGGGGGGTGTAGAGTTGAGGCACCTGTGATTGGTTAAACATAGTTAAACCTTTATAAGGCTGCAGCTGTGTACAAGGGAGAGTGAGACACCTAGTGGCTGGAGTGGAACACACAGCTGCCAGTACTTGGTGTGACACCTGAGAGATACTGTACATTCTGATAGGCAGTAAAAAGCTTAGTGACCCCTATACTGGGACACTACACAACCACAACTACAGACACTGTGGACCAACATTTCTGGCCACAACATCCATCAGCCATTCAACACTGATCACCAGGTAATGGTCACCCCCGAACTCATCTCTTCTTTCTTCAGAATGATATTCAGGTATACCACTCCTGGTGCATCAGCTAAAGGCCCGATTACACGGGCCGATGGGGAGGAGCAAATGACTGCGATCTGTCAGATCAGCGCTTGCTTGCTCCTCGACCCCCGGACGGGCTCCCCGGACAATCTGAAGCGTATAGGAGCTCTTTTTACATAGAGTGATGGCCAGCAGACCGGTGTTGTCATTCTAAAATTTGTCAGCATGTCGCGTGATCTACGACACCAAGTGATTATCGGCCATATAGGCCGATAATCTGACTAATACGGACAATATTCGCTTGGTTTAATAGGGCCTTTACACAAGAATGGTGACAATTAGATGTGAGCGAGCACCAAAATATTCAAGTGCTCGTCGAGTATTTTTCAGTGCTCCAGTGCTTGACTTGAGTAACAAACCCCATTGAAAACAATAGGAGACCCAAATATTTAACCAGGTGGAAAGTATACTTACCACTCCGTTCTTCTGTCTGTCTTCACTTTCGCCGCTCAGCCAATCAGCGTCTGAGGTGGAACACTGCTGCAGCCACTGATTGGCTGAGCAGCAATAGTGAAGACAATTAGAAAACTCAAGTGGTAAGTATACTCCCCCACCCCATGTGGTTTAAAGTATACCTTCCACGATCCATGGAGACCCGACCTTCTGGATTAGCAGAGGGATTTGCAGCTAATCCAGAATGGCCGATCGGGACGTGTACACAATAAGGCTTTCAACAAGCATTTTGTTACCAAGCACCCGAGCAGCGCACAGTACTCACTCAAGCATTGAGTATTTTTGAGTAGCCCTATAGTCAAGCTACCCATTAGAGCACGCTCGCTCATCTCTAGTGACAATAATGCCCTATGGACACAATGGTCTGTCAGCTCCTGCTGTATGCAGGTAAGGGGGTGGCAGTTAATTAAGGGGTAAGTGTATTTTTTGGATTACTCCCCTCATAGCTCCTGTAATCAGAATGTGAAGGTGCTGTGGACTCCATATTGCCATACCAGGCAGTGTCTGGGTGTTTTCTCTATAAATGAGTTTATCATTTTATGAAGTGATGGAAAATCCCCTTGTGTCTCATCTCCATTAGTTATAAAGTTAATAGTGACGTCACCTGATATGTGTCACATAACGTCGGGCACTATTATCCATAGTAGAAAGTGTTACAAGCAGATGACGGAGCCGCAATGACTCCTCGTCCCTCCATTATCCAGCCTCACTCTCTGTAATAGTCCAGGAGTCGCCATGTATCACCCTGTGGATCAGCTCCGGATTATATGACTACCTTTATTATCCTATTTCCTAACACCAAGTCCATACATCATAGTGTCTCCTATAGAAAGGTTCATTCTTATCTACAGAACATGGCTTATTAGTACAAAAGCAAAACTGCAGTGAAGACTGGGGGGCACCTAAGGGTGAGCATAGGGTGGCAGAGGGCCTGTGTGCAAGCAGATGATAGGGTAGTAGATTCACAGTCTAGTCACTGTCTTGGGTCTGTCTACCTGATCCTCCAGGAAGGGGTTGCACTTACTGTATGGGTGTTGGTAGCAGTAGCCCCCAAAAATCAGGTATGGAAGCCGTATACAGGGAGATACTGACCTACATATGGTTATGACGGGGTCGTGACTCCCGCCAAGGACAGGGGTCACTTTAATAGTGGTCAGTCACTTGCTCCAAATCATTCAGGCAGGTGCGCGCACACTAAGAAAGACTCTGACGCAAAATTCAGCTTCAATCTCAGTCCCTGCAGTGTTAGCCCTTGGGATCATCACACGGCAATGAGGTTTATTATAGAGAAAATAATAGTTTACACACAGTACAAAGAAAGGGCGTGTTCAAAGCAGATAGTAAGCATATCTATCTTGTATCCGACTGTGTTGTCCCTGTAAGACCTGAGGAATAGCTATCTGTCGGTGGGGACTGACTTGGGTCGAAGGCTGGAGCCATCAGGGGTAAAAAAAAACTTTCAGAAGCTTTTATTTCAGTAAGGGAAAGGAGATCCTGCCAAGTAGCAGCATATGTCTTCTGAATCTGACACATCCTCCTATAGAATGGCATAGGCTGTTTCTCGGGGTCAGGTATGGTGGTCACTAGGGTGGAGACTTGTGTGGGGGTGAACTTGACATATTTCAGGGGACCCTCCCTTTGGGTAGGCTGCCGAGCTGAGGACTGCACCCATGAAGAAACAGTCTCTTCTCCTCCTTCTTCCTCCTCAGGAATGGTATTCATCATCACAGAGGGTATATCGGGTTTTTCTGGTTTAACAACTGAATTTTCCTGTAGGTATTCTTTTAATAGAGGGAGTTTGTCCGGATCATCAGTGATTACCCTAATGTCAGTTAACTGTGTGGTTTGAGTGGCAATGAATGATTTTATGGTCTGCATCAGAGTCTGTACTCCCTCTCTTACAGGGTACCCAAATAGTCCTACAGAAATGAGGGGAAATATGACCGACTTGATACCTCTTTCCACTGCGGTTGGGGTAGACAGGTATACTTAAGTGTTCCAGACTGCACTTTGCAACTGGCGCTTACAGTCATCAGCCTGACTTGAGTCATATCTGGGGCCCACTGCATGTATGATTAAAGCCACTGGTTAATCACCTGGGCCAGTAACTGCAATCCCTCCTGTAGCCACAGGGCCTTGTTCACTAACCAGCTGGTCACTATCCCTTTGTAGAGAGGGACCTGCTGCTAATGCTACAGACCGGGCCAGTCCTTCTTGATGCTTTAGATGTTCATTAGCAGAGTTTACAATAACATCAGCGGTTGTAGTTGTAATATCCCCCAACCCCACCGTGAGAGATATCTGTTGCCCACTTTTTCCTGCATAACTTTTAAGTGCTCTACCACTCCATTGTTCGACTGGTCGAGGGAGGGTAGAAGGGAGCGGTCCTGTGGGGGACACTACTTCGGGTTTGACTGGGGTGGCCTGGATCACTATGGGGGCAGGCTCAGGCTCCGGGGGCGAAAGAGATAGAGGGGGCGGTGGCCAATCTTCACTCTGCCGCGTCCGTGGTTGGACCGGGTCAAATTCTCTCCATCCGGAATCACTTCCAGTGGATCTAGTATCCGGTTCATTTGCCTGTGTCCGATTACGGAGCATGGCTTGAGCTTCCGGAGTGTTGAGAAAATCAATCAAGTTAGGGAAAATGGCGGCAGGCTTAGGGCCTTGCGTGTCACCATGCGTTCCACCTTGGGCTTGGGCGGAAACAGGGCCTTGGTAATAGGAACCGGAAGGGGTGAGTACCGGATATAGAGGGGCAACAGGCGAGGTCTGAGGTGTGACCTCATGGGGCGGGACTTTGGATACGCCCTCGTCAAGGTGCGGCTTGTGGGCCCCACAATTATAACATATGTCTCACAATCAGGATTCTGCACGCCACACTTAAAACAGGTCCACCTTCGGTGACCAGAACCAGCACCATTATAGGGCGGTGGCTCTGATTTCTTAACAATAGGGTCCATTGTGGGGGTAAGGTCAGTCTGGGGAGTTTCAGGAAGGGATTTATTAACATTTTTCACATAACCATATAATTCTTCACATCCTGCATCTCCTCCCGTGCCACCCGGAGGTGGGCTTGTGCCGTCTCCAGGAGGCCTTTGTCCTCCAACATGCCTGGCGACTCTTCGGTCATCTTTCTCCATATACTCGGCTGAAGCCTCCCAGTGGTCGGCAATTCAGCGAGTTTATACAGCTTCTGGGCATCCTTCACATATTTCTTGCCTTCCCTGACCCGAACTAAATCCACTGCCGTCTGTGCACCGTCTGGCAGTGTGTGCTTCCTTTTAAACAATCTCAGCATGTTAACAGCCTGGTGATATTACTTATCCGTGTAGCTACTCACCGGATATGTGACTCCACAATCACCACTCGGAACCACCAAGACCAGGTTACAGGCTCCAACACCGGATATGTGACTCCACAATCACCACACGGAACCACCAAGACCAGGTTACAGGCTCCGAGTGTTAGGTCCCCAACCACAGATTGTTGTCACTGGGTAATATCTACATATACATACACGTCTACCTCAGACAGCACCTGCTCTGTTTCCTTTCTCGGACTAGCAGCCTTGTGCCTAGGCTAGATGCTGCGATTGTTTACTTTCTATAAAGAGTTAATTCGAGTCAGCTTCTAGCAAAACATATGACTGCAAGTTTCACTTTCTCTTTCCTTTGAATCTGCAAAGAAATCTTCTGATTAAGTGAACCACAAGCGACTGAGCAACTGGTGATAAGCCGGTGAACAGTTAAAGTTCAGACCACGGCACACAGACCAATACCGTTGTATCACCTCAACGTGGAACACCGATCCAGATGGACCCCCAAGTCAGACAACAACTCACTGACGATCACTGGCAAATGACACATATAAATATGCATACACTCACCGTGACTCTGATGAGGGTGATCAAGCCTCGGGTCAGTGAATCGCGGTCCAACACCAAGGGTCTGGCACGGGTCGATGATCCTCAATGGTCCTCTGGCCATGGCCCCACGCTAGGGCGCCAATTGACGGGGTCGTGACTCCCGCCAAGGACAGGGGTCACTTTAATAGTGGTCAGTCACTTGCTCCAAATCATTCAGGCAGGTGCGCGCACACTAAGAAAGACTCTGACGCAAAATTCAGCTTCAATCTCAGTCCCTGCAGTGTTAGCCCTTGGGATCATCACACGGCACTGAGGTTTATTATGGAGAAAATAATAGTTTACACACAGTACAAAGAAAGGGCGTGTTCAAAGCAGATAGTAAGCATATCTATCTTGTATCCGACTGTGTTGTCCCTCGCTGTATTCTGAAATGTTCTCTTCGTGACCACAGCAGTTCCTTTGTTTTACCTCACATCTTGTTACTATTGTATCAGCTCTCAGGCATACTTGGCAGGATACAGGCACCATCTTAAATTGCATAAGCATTGCTCGTCCGTTTAAAGGAAAATATAATTTCTCAATATAAAAGTATAAAAACATAGAACTACCCTCACAGTTATGGAGTACACTCATCGGCAGAATCATCTTCAGACAGGGAGAACTCTAAGTCTTCTGAGGTGTCAGGCATCTGTAGCGGATATGCATTGATCTCTTAGATATCTTCCAAAGGAGGATGTGATGACTCCACTGCACTTGCAGACATCTGTGCTGGGGCGATGGGCACAGGCCAAGCATGGATACTTTGTTCTAGCAGGATAGATTGCTGGTCCAGTGACCAGTAAGGATAAATCCCAGCAAGCTGATGGACAACTTTAGTGTAAAGAATCCTGTTCGTGACGCCACTTTCCCTCTACAGCGAGCCGGGAGCAGAGCACCACACAGGGTGCATTGTTGGATCTCTACTTGTTGTCAGTGAATGGAGATCGGTGCAGGGTTTAGTAAAATGTATTAGAGCTGTGATCATTCTGTCTGGATCAGAGTAGTTGTAGAGTTGAAGCAGCACCTACCTGTGTGATGTGCGGAGATGCAGGCTTGTATGTGATAATATCAGTGGATGTGATACCTGTATAATGTCCGGGTATATGTCCTGTCCAGGGTATTAAAGGGGTTATCCAGCGCTACAAAAACATGGCCATTTCTTCCAGAGAGAGAGACACTCTTGTCTCCAGCTTGGGCGGGGTTTTGCTGCTTAGTTCCATTGAAGTAAATGGAGCTTAATTGCAAACTGCACCTGAACTGGAGACTAGAGTCGTGTTGTCTCTGAAAGAAAGTGGCCATGTTTTTGTAGCACTGCATAACCCATTTAATTGTATCAGTGTCACCCATGGTATACATTATATGATCATTTATGCTCCATAGTAACTCACACTCTTATAGTTACAGGTTACAATGAACCTGCAGCCGCTTATTGTATGTACGCCATGCCTGGCACTATGAGGGCGGTGTGCCTGCTGCTATCGGACACTACAACATATAACAGCATGGATGGTCCTATGTGGGCACTGCTGCTGATATTATATTTACAATGTAGTATCCACTATTATGTTAGAGATGGCATAGAGTGGGTCGCAGCTTAAGGCTGGGTTCACACTACGTATATTTCAGTCAGTATTGTGGCCCTCATATTGCAATCAAAACCAGGAGTAGATTAAAAACACAGAAAGGCTCTGTTCACACAATGTTGAAATTGAGTGGATGGCCGCCATATAACGGTAAATATTTGCTGTTATTTTAAAACAACGGCTGTTATATTGAAATAATGGCCGTTATTTACTGTTATATGGCGGCCATCCACTCAATTTCAACATTGTGTGAACAGAGCCTTTCTGTGTTTTTAATCCACTTCTGGTTTTGGTTGCAATATGAGGACCACAATACTGACTGAAATATACGTAGTGTGAACCCAGCCTAAAGGGGAACTATCAGCAGGTTAGAGGAATCTAACCTGCTGATATGTCCCTATTGCACAGGAGACACCGAGGAGGAAGGAATGTCTCTTACCCTTATCCTCAGCGCTCTTCCCGTCCACTTAGTTGTGTAATCCACGGACTGGTAAGACTGTTAGGAGCACTGCCCTGCCCCCATATGGCCAATCCGCCCCTGGCCAGCCTGTCCCTTCTAATGATAATCAATCAAACGGCCCCTCAGCGCTCCTAACAGTCGTACCAGACCCTGGACTAAACAACTAAGCAGACGGCAACAGCACCGAGGATAAAGGTAAGAGTCATACCATCCTTCTCACCGTCTCCTGTGCAAAAGGGACATATCAGCAGGTTAGATTTGACTATATTGCTGATATTTCCCCTTTAATAGAGGCCCGCCCAACATGACAGGGTTTGGCCTGGGGAATATAAGCATTAAAAAAGGCAGGGCCGGCTCCAGGTCTTTGCAAGCCCTTGAGCAACAGAGCCTCAGCGGGCCCCTCATTTACACACTATGCACAATAACATAAGACGCCACTAACATGCACAAACATACATTATTGACATAAACACTGACTGACTGACACTGACTGACACACTCAGACACTGAGAGACAGCAGTTACACCTCAGTCTTCTCCCTCTTCCTCTCTGTCAGCTGCTCTCAACACTGTAAGGTTGAGGACCTTTGGGTCATGTGATCAGGTCCTTCACCCTTTTCTCTCCCTGTACAGGTCCTGCTCCTGTCTCTTATGATGTTCAGTTCTCACCCTGCACTACAGTGAGCAGGCTGAACATCAGAAAAACGGGCCCCTCTCCCTCTCTGGGCCCCTAGAGATGCTGTGGGCCCCGGCACTTGCCCAGGTAAGCCTTGTGCTGATGCAGGCCCTGAGAAAAGGTATATGGGGGAAAGGAGAGGTCCGAAAGGGGCTAAGTGTAGGAGGGGTCAGGTCTCAAGAAGGGGGACAAAAAGTGTGTGTTTGTTTGGGGGGGGGGGAGCTATTCACCGGGAGGTGGGGGATCCTATAATATAGGTGGAGTCGCAGGTGGGGCTTCAATTTCCCGCCAGACCTGGTTCAGCTCTCCCATGCTCTCTCAGTCGCCAAAATGGTGGTGAGGGTGAGTGCTTGCTGAACTACATTGTCATCACAGGCTGTGGTAGGGACGTCTAGAAGGGCACTTCAAAAGTTTGGTCTGGTAAAAGGGGGCCCGTCAGGGGGCTGGTACCCCCTTATTTATTGGTGAATATGGAGGAAGTATACTGTGTTATTGCCAATGTCATAGGTCCCAGGAAACAGGGGTGTGATTGGCAGTGCCATCTGATGTTATTTGTCAGCCCCCGAGTCGGTGCCTTTGTGACCAAGGGGGGCTCATTACCGATGCTGCCAGACCTCCATATAGTTCAATGGTGATTACTGTTATAAGCTGTTGTATTGTTATACTGATGAGCACTTTAATAAAGAAGCTGTTGTGGCCAATATTCCACTGTCAATCAGTCGAGGGAGTGAACTGGGAAAGGCTAGGTAAGGTTAGCTTGATGGGAGGAGATGGTGGTAGCCGTAGAGACATTAGCAATACCCGAAGTCATGCAGTACATCGGACAGTATTATATTTTCTCATTACATATTAAAGCAAAGTAATCACTGGTAAAGCTACCACCAGCGTTCGTAAGATGTGCTAAAAAGCTGCCTTACCATGTCTTCTGTCATTTCTGTAGTAACGTTAGCTGCTGAAACTTGTGTAGTGTCTCGCACAAAGGGGATGAAGGTGCTGTTAGTATATTTCCCCACTAGGTGTCACTCTCTTTTTTATATCTCTGTCTTCCTAACTGAGCACAGCTAAAATAAAAAACGGTTAAATTGTATTGTTATATTTTAATGTTTTATTGTTCTGTCCTATCACGGGTACGAGTGCTTCCCACACTTTCCTACCTATTACACTTCTCTTTCCACACAGCCCCACCAATGAAAGTTAGTCCTTGATTCCCCTATAAAAGGGGGTTAGTTCCTGGTGGGAGGTCTTTTCTTAGTAGTGGTGTGGTGGGACTAAGACGAACCAGAGAGAGAAATTCTATGCAAGAGATTTATCGCAGTATGCAGTGCTAAACCTCAGGAGGGGTAACCATCCTTTAGGGTACACCTTGTCCACGCCAGGGATCCTTCTCAAGTATTCTCAGGACAGTTACCACAGCAAGGAACTGATCCCCAGTAAGACAAAGAGCAGCAAGCTGAAGTATCTTACTGACTATGCACGGTTTGCTACACCCTGTAGTAAAGGCCTGGGGCTCATACTACCCAACCTGGCACTTGTTGAACTGATTAGGGGAGAAGGTGGTAAATGTGAGTACGAGTATTCTTCACTCTCTTCTTCACTACCTTTACCTCTACCTTTCTTCTTATTCTCCACCTCTGTCACCTGCACCTGTTCAAGTTGTCACTATTATTTTTTTTCCTGTATTGCACTGAAGTTTTCTGAAGTAAAAAGGTCACCTTGTTTAAGTGCTGGACTCTTATTTTTGCGAGGTATCACACCTGCACCTACACTTGGGCTTTCCCCTTTTTCGAGCGCAGTGCCCGTGTGTCCAGGGGTGGGAACTAACACCACTCCTGCCCACCGTGAGTCCTCTGGGCCGTTACTAGTCACGGCTCTCTGCCTGTCAGCGTGCTATGTGGTGGTGATTGACAGTAAAAGAGGCCAGTTAGAAGCGCATCCGCAATCTAGGTATCCCCCTGTTGGCAGTCCCTGTGGTAGTTGGCTCCTCTAACTAAATAATATCCCAAATGTAGATAGTCCCCATATATGCATCCTCTCTGTAGTCCCCCTTGCCTTCTCCCCAGTAAATAATATTCTTGTAGACATCTCCCCCTATAGGCAGCCCCCTCCCCATGTAGGCATTTCGCCCTATAGGCAGCCCCCTCCCCATGTAGACATCTTTCCATGTACACAGCCCCCCTCCCAAGTAGACATCCCCACATGTAGGCATCCCTCTATGTAAACATACCCCTAGGTAGGTGGTCCCCTCCCCATGTAGGCATCTCCCTAATACCCCCCCCCCCCCCCCAATTTAAGTAAAATAAAAAACATACGTGCCCCAATTGGCCACCTATGGTCTTTTAACCATTGCACTTAGAGACGGCTTTAGACACGATTAAGTGCGCATGCGCGAAACACCTCGTCCAGACGTAACACTTCCCTCAGTAATAGCAACATGGATTAAAGTTTGATGTTTTAGCAGTTTTTTCACCCCTTGGATTTGCTGGATCCACACATTTTTTAAACATCCCCCTAGGTAGGCAGCCTCCCCCCCATGTACACATTTTTCCCTGTAGGCATCCTCCCCCATATAGGCATCTCCCTTCCCATGTAGTTATCTCTCCCCCCATGAAGGCAGCAGCCTCCCCATGTAGTCTTTCCCCTTCCCATGTAGACATCTCTCCCTGTAGGCAGCCTCCCCCCCATGTACACATTTTTCCCTGTAGGCAGCCCCCTATTAAACTGGGGGGGGCTTGAGGAGGGAAGGGATTTTGTCGCGGCAACTGGGCAGCGGAGGATCCGGGTGGCATTCTCTGGTTGTGGAGTTTCGGACTCCCTATCCGGTTTATGGTGGTTACTGGTGGTGGAGTTGATGGAACTGGTGGATAAAATAATTCATCTTCCTTGAAGTCTTGAAGTTAGAGTTTGGCAGAGAGGAAGCACATAACCTAGCTGTAGTTTTTGCTTGCAAACCGGCGTTATTCAGCTGCAAGTGACTGGTTTGTGCAGGGACAAAATGGGGACCGCCATTTGGAGTAATTGGAGCTTCGAGGACCCCGCACTGAGGCTCATCTGTTGTTTATATGTTGTATATATCTTGTTATATCTGTGTTAATAAGAGGCTGCTGTGGCCATGTTTTCTGAAATTACTGAGTGGTGTTTTTATTATTGTTAGTGGGTTTGAATTGTGGGTAGACAAGCCCCTGGGTCAGCAATTCCCTAGTCAAGTAGTATCATACAGGGACAGCATTATAATACAGGGACAGCATTATAATACAGGGACAGTGGTATAATACATAGCCTAATAAAGGGACAGCTCAATAAAGACGGATAACAATTCACCCCCAGTTTTCCAGCGATATGAAACACAAGGAAATGATTGTGAATCTTTTATTACATGGCACAAACCACAATCCCCCTTCAGTAATAAGAGAAGGAAGAGTCACATATGGGGTCCTGGATGAGCTCCGGGGGTCTCCCTGGTCTGATTTACACCTTGGGACAATCCTGGGGGAGGATACATTTCTCCTTCTTGTCATTCAGGTACACGTACCCTGGTTTACACTTGCAGCCTATGAAACATGACAATTTGCAGGGGTTGGTTGGTTTATACGTTCTGGTGCAGGTGTCCTGGCACATTGAGCCGCATGATGTATACGTGGTGTTCCCGGTGCAGGAGTCACATAACTTCTTATCTATACACCTTTCTCCATCCGCCACATAGCCGTCCTTACAGAAGCAGCCGGGGTTGCATTTCTTATTACAGGCGCCTCCATTGGGGTCGAGGCAGGTCGGGGGGCAGGCGCTCCCACAAGGATTGTATACCTTGTCCGGGTCACAGACTATTGGAGTGGCTGCAAAGTGATAATAATGTTAGTGAGGAAAGGATCTGAGTAGGCATATGGCTATTATATATAGGATGTATATATGAGTATGATATAGTGGCTCAGTGGTGTAAAATGGCTTGGTGGTCAACCGGTTATTTAGTGAGTAGAATATAGCAGCTCAATTGTTATAGTCATTTGGTGTTTAATAGAGAGATGTAGTGGCTCAGTGGTTATATAATAGCTAAAAGAATATACACTTGCTCACTGATTGGTATATAGTGGTTATATAGGCTCAATGAGTAAAATATAGAGGTTCAACGGCTCGGTGAGTAATATATTGTGTAAAAGCAGAATGACTTACTATCAGGGTATATTGGGACTCAGTAAGTAATATATTGTGGCTCGGTAAGTAATATATTGTGGCTTGGTAAGGAATATACTGTGGCTCAGTGTTATAGTGTGACTCAGAAAGTAATATATTCTGGCTCAGTAAGTAATATATTGTGACTCAGTAAGTAATATATTGTGACTCAGTGAGTAATATATTGTGGCTCAGTAAGTAATATATTGTGGCTCGGTGTGTATGGAGCCCGACTGATTAAGAAGGGCGCAGGCTGACTGCATGTGCCAATCTCCATAGTGCAGGCAGCTTTAGGTGTTACCGCCAGGAATGGGTTAAAGTTGTGGTTATGTTTTACCTCCCCCCCTTTTGTTTCTCCTCCCCCCCCCCCTTTTTCTTCCCTGCCTACTTTGTCCCTTTAAGCCAATCCAGGGCCTTTGCGGCTTTTTGAGCCTATGGAGAACCATGCAGGTGTAAAGGGGTGGGTACCTCTATATAGTTGGGCTGTTTCCTGGTTCCTGGTCACTGCACCACTGAAGCGGTTTTAGAGTGGCTGCTCCCATGGCTTCCGCCGATGAGTTGTTGATGGCCGCGCTGCAGGCGCGCGCTGCTACGGAGGGTGAGGGCTGGCTCAGCAGGTTCCTGTCTGGGATCAGCCCCCCTCCGGTTCCCCCTCCTCCTCCGAACTCCGGCACGGGTAGGCGTTCAGCGCGTTGCCCACGCGCTCCCGACCGGCTTAGCCCCAGCCAGTCACTTCCGGTTTCCGGTCGGGCACGTGTCAGGTCCCGCCGGGCTGGTCTTGTGAGTGCTGCTCCTGCTTCCCCTCCTCCCCGAGTCATCTCCCGCTCTTCCTCCCGGCGGCGTTCGCCTACCCCCTCCCGGTCCTCAGCTGCCACTGCTGCCGGAGCTGCCCAGGTGCCTCTGGTTACCCGGTCTGTGCCACCTCTGCTCCCCCCGGTGTGCGGCCTAACAGTTACTCCCGCCAGTTCCCGTGAGGCGGCGCATACCGCCTCCCAGCAATCCCCTACCCAGGATTTATTTGGTGGCCGGGCGTTTCCCTATCCCTGGCTCAGCATGGGAGGCACGGCTAGCGTGTCCTCCGAGGATGCTCCTCTCCCCTCAGAGCAGCCTTCTGCTGCTGACACCCCGGACCCCCCCCCCCGGCAATCGCTCCGGCAGTTTTAGAGAATGCTGCCTCGGCTAGTGCCCAGCCCCCTACTGTTGGGGCTGTGCTGCCACCAGTTGCCCCTCTTGCGGCACAAATGGCATTAGCCGCTGTGCCCGCTAGTAGCGGTATAGCCACCCCACTCCCTACTGAGGCCCCACTGCTTTGCCCACCTGCCGGATCGGTGTCTCGCAAGAGCGTTTCGAGACGTCGCAGATCTCGCTCTTCATCAGCTTCTCAGAGCCCGCGGCATTCCTACCACCGCGGGTCGTCTGGCCGACACTATCGCAGCTCCAGACGACGATCCAGGGTCTCCGGCAGCCATAGGCGTTCCAGGTCCTCCCGTTAGCGGTCCCCGTCGACTTCTGACGGTTCAACGAGCGCCTCGGAGGTCTCTGGTCGGAGCCCGAGGGGTCACCGTAGACGGCGGGAATATTCTCTTTTATCTAGGAGATCATCACGTTCCGCTGGTGTTCCCGTGCCTGTATCGAGTCCTGTCCCAGTTTCGGTGGGACCGAACGTTCCTCCGCCTGTTCCAGTTGCTGAGCCGTCGGCTTCAAGGAATGGTGAGTTCAGTTTCACGGGGGCATGGGGTGCAGGGGAGTCAGGTAACAATGAGGTGTTATCTGCTTTGCAGTCTATTTTGTGTAAGCTTTCCTCACCTGCCGGTAATGCTGTTCCAGCTGTTAAGCCCCCCCTCCCCCCCAGGGCTGGTATCTATAAGGAGGCGTTCTTCTGTGGTATCAGCCCTTTGGGGGCGCACTTGGATGCGGACACTAAGGAGAAGATATGGTCTAACCAGTATGTGGACATTTGGTCCCTTATATCAGCTGATCAGTTTACGGTGGATAAGGAAAGGCGGGTTTTTACTGACAACGCCAGAGTTTCAGAGTTTAGAAAGCCCCGGGTGGCGAGGACAATGAATAACTGGATACAGGCCTTTTCGGTCCTCGGTTGCGTCATGGGTCAGAAGCATCCGGAGCGATGCTCAGAACTGTTTGTCTATTTTGACAGCATTTACAGCGCTTACAAGTCGCATGGGGGATCCGCCTGGTGGCGTTACGATGAGGACTTCCGACGGCGCCTGGCGTTGCAGCCGGATATCGGCTGGGGCGTCAGGGCCACGGATGTGTGGCTTCGCCTAATGATGGCGCCTAGATCCCAGCCCTTTCAGCCCGCGGCCACTGCTCCCGGAGGGGTTTCCGCTTCGGGGTCGGTGGCCGTGCGCAGACCTGGAGCCTGTTGGCTCTTTAATGAAGGCAGTTGTCGTTTCGCAGGGCTGTGCAAATACAAGCACGAATGCTCCGTGTGCGGTGGAGCTCACACTGCCTCGCGCTGCCCCAGGCCCTCTGTGCGACAAATTAATAAATCAGCCCCTACCGAGGTCAAGGACGCCGGTGAGCGTAATCGCGATGCGCCCTTGGCTAGACAGCTACCCCAATAGTTCTGATGCTTCTGTTATTTCTGAAGGTTTTCAGTTTGGTTTCTTTATCCCGTTCAACTATTCAGGTCAACCCCAGTTTTCTGAGAATTTAAAGTCGGCCCATGAGCACTCGGTTGTGACTGGTGATAAGATCGCGAAAGAAGTGGCTCTGGGCAGGGTCGCGGGCCCCTTTGATGGCCTCCCCTTTTATAACCTGAGGATCTCCCCTCTGGGGGTGGTCCCAAAAAAGGAACCCGGAAAATACAGACTCATACATCATCTGTTCGTCTGTTAACGATGGTATCTCGGCAGATGATGCATCAGTCTCTCACGTTTCTTTTGACAAAGCCGTTATGTTGGTCAGGAGGGAGGGTAGGGGGGCCCTCTTGGCTAAATCTGACGTGGAGTCTGCCTTCCGACTGCTACCTGTTCACCCCGATTGTCATCATTTGCTGGGTTTTCGGTGGGAGGGCAGGTTCTACTATGATATGTGCCTACCTATGGGTTGTTCCATTTCTTGCCACTTCTTTGAAATTTTCAGCTCCTTCCTGGAGTGGGTGGTGCGTTATGAAACGGGATCCAGCTCTATTATACATTATTTGGACGATTTTCTTTTTGTTGGTTCCCCGCACGATTCGTCATGCCAGTTTTTGTTGTCCACGTTTCAGTTTTTCATGCATCATTTTGGGGTCCCGCTGTCACTGGAGAAGACGGAGGGTCCTGCCACGGTTCTCACCTTTTTGGGAATCGAGATAGACACGGTGGCTATGGTCTTCCACCTTCCCCCGGATAAGTTGGCAAAATTAGTAGACTTAATTGATGTTTTTTTGGCAGTGTCTAAGGTCACCCTTAAGCAGATGCAATCCTTGTTGGGCCTTCTCGTTTTTGCATGCCGGGTGATGCCGAAGAGGCGTATTTTCTCGAGACGGCTGTCCTTGGCTACCAAGGGCATTCGCCTCCCTGAGCACCGCATTCGTATCACCGGCATTTTAAAGGCAGACCTCAGAGTATGGAAGGAGTTTCTTGGCTCGTATATCGGGCGCACCTGTTTAATGGGGGCTAGGATGGCTAACGACGAATTGGCTCTGTTCACCGACGCTGCAGGAGCTGTTGGTTTTGGGGCCATCCTAGGTGATGACTGGTGTGCGGGGGCATGGCCGGTGGAGTGGAGCGAGTTGGGTTTGTGCAGGAAACTCACTCTGCTGGAGCTTTTCCCTATTGTGGTTGCTGTTGAAATCTGGGGCACCCGCCTCGCCAATAAGCATATATGTTTTTGGTCTGATAATCTGGGGGTAGTTCGATGTATCAATAGCCTGTCTTTCTCCTCCCCTCCAGTCATCAGTCTCCTTCGGCACTTGGTCTTACGTTGTCTGGAGTATAATATCTATTTCAGGTCTCGTCATGTGCCTGGCGTTCAGAATTCTGTTGCTGATGCGTTATCACGTTTTAATTGGCAGGATTTCAGAGCGCTCCTGCCTGGAGCCAAGGAGGTGGGATGCCCTTGCCCGGAACGGTTGTGGAACCTCGTGGACCTCAGATGATGGAAATGGTTGCTGCTTCGGTGACGCCGGCGACGTGGAGATTGCATGGTAAGGCGTGGGAGGAGTGGTGCTCGCTGGTCCAGGGACGAGATGCGGCTGGTGACGAGGCTGTAAGGTTGGAAATCACGGTAGAATTTGTTTTGGCGATCAGGGCGTCTGGGGCTTCTGGCTTTGTTGCGCAGCGAAAGCTTGCAGGGGTTTCGTTTTACTTTAAGCTTTTGGGTTGGGGGGATGTTACCAGGGCGTTCCTGATTAGACAGGCCCTGAAGGGATGGAAAAAGGAGAGGGTGAGGGTTGATCAGCGGCGCCCGGTTTCCTATCAGTTGCTAGTCCGCATGATCCAGTTTTGCCCGACAGCTTGCAGATCTCCTTATGAGAGTGCCCTCTTTGCCGTGGCTTTCGGCCTTGGCTTTTTTGGTGCGCTGCGTATAGGGGAGCTCTTACCTCCGTCTAAGGTCAAGTCGGGGGGTCTGCGCAGCGACGATGTGGTTGCTGGGGAGGGGTCGGTGCGGATTAGGATTAGGCGGTCGAAGACTGATCAGTATGGTCAGGGTACGTGGCTGCCGTTGTGGTCGGTCGATGGCGCGGTTTGCCCGGTACGTTTAGTCGCTGACTACAATAAAATTAGGGCCAGTTCCGAGCGGTTTTTGGTGCATGAGGATGGCTCCCCCCTCACAGTTTTTCAATTCCGCACGATGTTACGTAAGTTACTAGAAGCGTTGGGCCTATCCCCGAAGGAGTACGGGACACACTCCTTCCGCATCGGGGCAGCGACGGAGACGGCAAGAGCGGGTTTGCCCGAATCGGCGGTTATGCGGATCGGCCGGTGGCGCTCTGCGTGTTATGCTCGCTATGTCAGGCCGGAGTTGCTTGTGTAAGTGTTTAACTGTTTTTTTTTTTTTTCCTCCTGTTCTAGACGTGGTTCCCCCAACTGTATGGATACTGGGCCATTCCTACATATTCCGGGCTGGCCAGCGCGCTGAAGTTCGTCCTGGTGGCAGGAGCCTGGGTTTCCGTCATATCGAAGTCTTTTGGAGGGGCATACGGGGGCTGCGTTGGCCTCAGGTCCTTTCTGAGGTCATGTCGATTGCCGGGGTCACTTGTCGATTGGTGCATGCGGGCGGGAACAACCTCTGTCATGCTAAGATAAATGAGCTGATGGCACTCATGCGTGCTGACATTTTACGTTTTGGTCCGTTGTTTTCGGAATTTGTCCTAGTATGGTCAGAGGTTGTTCCCCGCGTATTGTGGCAGTATGCCAGGGACCCCCTGGCGATAGAGCGTGCCAGGCAAACACTCAATGCGAGAATGTCGCGTTTTGTTCGTTCTCGTTCAGGAATTGTAGTCCGTCATCGCCAGTTGGAGGGCGATAATCGGGGCCTCATGTCTTCCGATGGAGTGCATCTCAGTGAAATTGGGCATGACATTTTCCTATCCGGCCTCCAGGATGGGATCGAGCAAGCCCTCTTCCTTTTGGGTGGGGGTCGTAGCCCTGTGTAGGGGTCACAGGGCTTCTTCGTGGCCTGAATATTCCTGATTAATGGTGTTTGAGAACAGCCAGACATGTACGGCGGGAGTCCGCCGGCGGCATACCACGGCTGTTTGAACGGTTTTGAGTTGGCACTGGAGAGTGCTGGTTAAACAAAGTTAGAGATTACATTAATAAAAGCTGTGGCCGATCTTCACCCGGCAAAGGAAGAGGTTGTCTTGTGTCATTTTTCCTGGCTGTGGGGTATGTGTTAATGGTTAAGTGGGTCATGGAGGTCAATGCAGTCTGTATGGAGCCCGACTGATTAAGAAGGGCGCAGGCTGACTGCATGTGCCAATCTCCATAGTGCAGGCAGCTTTAGGTGTTACCGCCAGGAATGGGTTAAAGTTGTGGTTCTGTTTTACCTCCCCCCTTTTGTTTCTCCTCCCCCCCCCTTTTTCTTCCCTGCCTACTTTGTCCCTTTAAGCCAATCCAGGGCCTTTGCGGCTTTTTGAGCCTATGGAGAACCATGCAGGTGTAAAGGGGTGGGTACCTCTATATAGTTGGGCTGTTTCCTGGTTCCTGGTCACTGCACCACTGAAGCGGTTTTCCCTCCCTCCCTCCCCTTTTTGTAACTGTAAAAAAAAAAAAATTAAAAAAATAAAATAAAAAAAAAATAATAATAATTTTTATGATAAAGATGTGAAAGATATGTTTCTGTGACGTTATGAAAATTGAGTTTGCCTTTACCACACCGTGGGTGTTTGAATACAGTTTGCTGCGAAGTCACAGCTTGGCCTGAATATTCCTGATTAATGGTGTTTGAGAACAGCCAGACATGTACGGCGGGAGTCCGCCGGCGGCATACCACGGCTGTTTGAACGGTTTTGAGTTGGCACTGGAGAGTGCTGGTTAAACAAAGTTAGAGATTACATTAATAAAAGCTGTGGCTGATCTTCACCCAGCAAAGGAAGAGGTTGTCTTGTGTCATTTTTCCTGGCGGTGGGGTATGTGTTAATGGTTAAGTGGGTCATGGAGGTCAATGCAGTCTTATATTGTGACTCGGTAAGTAATATATTGTGGCTCAGTGTTATAGTGTGGCTCAGTAAGTACCATAACTCCCAGAAACGTTTGGCATGGAAAAATGTTCCTGTGCTCTCTATGGAGAGGGTAGGAGTAAGCCACAGCCAGACAGCTCTAATGCCGGATTATGTCTCCCAGAACAAAGGGGTAGAGTCGTGATTTTCCATTACCCTTAACCTTTGTATCCACCAACATCATCTGGCAGTGGGGTCTCGGTAGTCCCCATACACTTTATACCCCCCAAGAGTCGGGTTTGGCTGACATAAGTTTGGGGACCATAAGAGATTCTAGATAATATATAACAGTGTGAATGTATAATACTCACTATCCTGCGGCTCTTCCTGTGCACTGACCAGTATGATGGCTGCAGCTGAAAAACACAAATTATCACACGTCCGGTTATTAAAACTCCCATATACTGATAGACGACTCTAGTGTAAGGTGTATGGGGGTCTCCCGACTCTCCACTGACTCTATAGTGCTGAGATTATACTGCCATATAGTGCTCAGATGATATCTCTATATAGTGCTGAGATAATACTGCCATACAGTGCTCAGATTATATTACTATATTGTTGTGAGATAATATCACATATAGTGCTCAGATAAAGCTACATTATATTGCTGGGATAATATCAAATAATATCTCCATATTCCCCAGCAGAGCGCGCACCAGTGACCTCAGTGTACGCCGCCATCCTGAACTTCCAGTAGTAGCAGTCCGGCAGTCACTGAAGTCACTGGTGCGCGCTCTGCTGGGGAATCCCCGGGTTGTCCCCAGAGAACGCGTATCAGCCGGGGGCCAGGCCGACAGGAGAAGAAAGGAAAACAGCTGCAGCGGGGGAGCGAGGTGCTGGGTTAGTTGTGGTTTTTTTGTTTTTTTTTGTCTAGGCGACATGTACAAGGGGGCTATATGGGAGGGGGAGAGTGCACAGGGGGGCTATATGGGAGGGGGAGAGAGCACAGGGGGATATATACTACAGGGGAGAGCGCACAGGGGGCTATATACTACAGGGGGAGAGAGCACAGGGGGGCTATATACTACTGGGGGAGAGTGCACAGGGGGCTATATACTACTGGGGGAGCAATGGGAGCAATAGGAGGGCTATATGGGAGGGGGAGAGCGCACCGGGGGCTATATACTACAGGGGGAGAGAGCACAGGGGGGCTATATAATACAGGGGGAGTGCACAGGGGGCTATATACTACAGGGGGAGAGCGCACAGGGGGCTATATACTACAGGGGGAGAGCACACAGGGGGCTATATACTACAGGGGGAGAGCGCACAGGGGGGCTATATACTACAGGGGGAGAGAGCAGAGGGGGGCTATATACTACTGGGGGAGAGTGCACAGGGGTCTATATACTAGGGGAGAGCACAGGGGGCTATATACTACAGGGGGAGAGTGCATAGGGAGCTATATACTACAGGGGGAGAGCGCATAGGGGGCTATATGCTACAGGGAGAGCACACAGGGGGCTATATACTACAGGGGGAGAGTGCACTGGGGGCTATATACTACAGGGGGAGAGCGCACAGGGGGCTATATACTACAGGGGGAGAGTGCACAGGGGGGCTATATACTACAGGGGAGAGCGCACAGGGGGCTATATACTACTGGGGGAGAGCGCACAGGGGGGGCTATTTGGGAGGGGGAGAGTACACAGGGGGGCTATATACTACAGGGGAGAGCGCACAGGGGGGCTATATACTACTGGGTGAGAGCGCACAGGGGGGCTATATACTACTGGGGGAGCAATAGGGGGCTATATGGAAGGAAGAGAGTGCACAGGGGGGCTATATGGGAGGAAGAGAGCGCACAGGGGGGCTATATACTACTGGGGGAGCAATAGGAGGGCTATATGGGAGGGGGAGAGCACACAGGGGGTTATATACTACTGGGTGAGAGCACACAGAGGGGCTATATACTGCAGGGGGAGAGCACAGGGGGGCTTTATACTTCAGGGGGAGAGTGCACAGGGGGCTATATACTACTGGGGGAGAGCACACAGGGGGCTTTATACTACTGGGGGAGAGCGCACAGGGGGCTATATACTACCGGGGAAGAGCGCACAGAGGGCTATATACTACAAGGGGAGAGCACACAGGGGGCTATATACTACTGGGGGAGAGCTCACAGGGGGGCTATATACTACTGGGATAGAGCACTCAGGGGGGCTATATACTACCGGGGGAGCAACAGGGGTGGTATATACTACAGGGGGAGAGTGCACAGGGGTGCTATATACGACAGGGGGAGAGTGGAAAGGGTGGCTATATACTACAGGGGTAGAGCGCACAGGGGGGCTATTCACCCCCTTTGTACCTAATTTCAAAGGACCGGTGAGAGAGAAAAAAAATGACAGTTTTCCCAGTAATAAGCAACAATTCTGTATGTAAATAATTCAACAACGTTTGTAAAAAGTAACAAAACACGTTTCCTACTGATGTTCAGCTCAGACCTTCACCTGACAATTGATCCCGGTAAGTGGACCCTCACTAAAAGTTGTTGAGTACCCCTGGTGTACAAAATCCCCTCCAAATAAATGCTGTAACTCACCCAGCAGTGCCAGCCGCAGCTCAGAGAAGGGAGACATGTCCAGCTGTAAAAGACAAAAATCCAGTGAGAAAATTCAGTGTTTTCTGATCTCTGCTTGCTGTCGGTGAATGGAGATCAGGTTTGTTACAATGTATCAGAGCTGTGAGGGTTGTTGTAGCTGAGTTGAAGCAGTGCCTACCTGTGTGATGTGCGGAGGAGCAGGCTGGTACGTGATAGAACCGGTGGATGTGATACCTGTATAATGTCCGGCTATATATCCTGCCCAGGGCATTAATAGTATCAGCCTCACCCATGGTAGATATTATAATATGATTTATGCTCCGCAGTAACTCACGCTCTTCTAGTTACAGGTTACAGTGACCCTGCAGCCATGTACTCTATGTGCCCTGTGCCTGGCACTATAATATATAACAGCATGGATGTACTATGTGGGCACAGCTGCTGATAATATATATATATATATATACTAGAAACCGGCGCTGCCCGGGTATAAAGTGTCAGTGTGTTAATTAGATTTATTCTAAGGTGCCCAGGAGGCCAATCTATGTCCTTGTTTTTTTTATTTTAGGGGAAATCGCCAGTAGCCCTATATGCCCCTATATACCCAACAGTTCTGCACTGTTTATGTAAATTGTAGCTTATGCACATTAGAAATAAACTAAAAACTTCAAACATCCATCACCTGTAGTGTATAGTTGGGGGGGAGCTGTAAACCTGTAGTGTCTAGTTGAGGGGGTCTTGTATACCTGTAGTGTGTAGTTTGGGGGGGCTGTATGCCTGTAGTGTATAGTTGCGGGAGGTCCTGTATACCAGTAGTGTATAATTAGGGGGGGGGGCTGTGTATAATAAGGGGGGAGCTGTATACCTGTACTGTATAGTTTGGGAAGTACTGTATACCTGCAGTGTATAGCTGGTAGAGGTCCTGTATACCTGTACTGTATAGTTGGGGGTCCTGTATACCTGTAATATATAGTTGGTGAAGGTGCTGTATACCTGTAATGTATAGTTGGTGGAGGTCTTCTATACCGGTAGTTTATAGTTTGAGGGTCCTGGATACCTGTAGTGTATAGTCGGTGGGGGTCTAGTATACCTGTAGTATATAGTTTGGGGGTCCTATATACCTGTAGTGTATAGTTTGGGGGTCCTGTGTACCTGTAGTTTATAGTTGGTAGAGGTCTTGTATACCTGTAGTGTAAAGTTTAGGGGTCCTGTCTACCTGTAGTATAAAGTTGTTAGAGGTGCTGCATATCTGTAGTATATAGTTGGTGAAGGTCCTGTATACCTGTAGTGTATAGTTTTGGGGTCCTGTATACCTGTAGTATATAGTTGATGGAGGTCCTGTATACCTGTAGTGTATAGTTGGTAGAGGTCCTGTATACCTATAGTGTATAGTTTTGGGGTCTCGTATACCGGTAGTGTAGAGTTTGGGGTCCTGTATACCTGTAGTATATAGTTGGTGGAGGTCCTGTATACCTGTAGTGTATAGTTTTAGGGTCTTGTATACCTGTAGTGTATAGTTTGGGGTCCTGTATACCTGTAGTATAGAGTTGGTGGAGGTGCTGTATACCTGTAGTATAGAGTTGGTGGGAGTCCTGTATACATGTAGTGTATAGTTTTGGATTCCTCTATACCTGTAGTGTATAGTTTGGGGTCCTGTATACCTGTAGTATATAGTCGGTGGAGGTCCTGTATACCTGTAGTATAGAGTTGGTGGAGGTCCTGTATACCTGCAGTGTATAGTCTGGGGTCCTGTACACCTGTAGTATATAGTTGGTGGAGGTCCTGTGCACCTGTAGTGTATAGTTTTGGGGTCCTGTACACCTGCAGGGTCGTATTTATCAATAGGCACTCGTGGTGCATGGGGGCAGCACCAGGGAGCAGGGGGAAGGAAACAATTTTACATTTTTTAAATTTTTCTAGTCTTCCACCTCCTGTTCACACTTGCCAGAAAATCTAGTGTCTTTTCGGAAGGGGGTATGGTAGTATTGGTCAGGCCTGTTGTGGCAGTGTTATCCAGTCACGGTATGGCGGTATTGGTCAGGTCTGGTATGGTAGTGTCATCCAGTCACAGTATAGCGGTATTGGTCAGGTCTGGTATAGCGGTGTTATCCAGTCACAATATGGCGGTATTGGTCAGGTCTGGTATGGCGGTGTTATCCAGTCACAGTATGGCGGTATTGGTCAGGTCTGGTGTGGCAGTGTTATCCAGTCACAGTATGGCGGTATTGGTCAGGTCTGGCGGTGTTATCCAGTCACAGTGTGTTGGTATTGGTCAAGTCTTGTATGGTAGTGTCATCCAGTCACAGTATAGCGGTATTGGTCAGGTCTGGTATAGCGGTGTTATCCAGTCACAATATGGCGGTATTGGTCAGGTCTGGTATGGCAGTCTTATCCATTCACAGTATGGTGGTATTGGTCAGGTCTGGTATGGCGGTGTTATCCAGTCACAGTATGGCGGTATTGGTCAGGTCTGGTGTGGCAGTGTTATCCAGTCACAGTATGGCGGTATTGGTCAGGTCTGGTGTGGCAGTGTTATCCAGTCACAGTATGGCGGTATTGGTCAGGTCTGGCGGTGTTATCCAGTCACAGTGTGTTGGTATTGGTCAAGTCTTGTATGGTAGTGTCATCCAGTCACAGTATAGCGGTATTGGTCAGGTCTGGTATAGCGGTGTTATCCAGTCACAATATGGTGGTATTGGTCAGGTCTGGTGTGGCAGTGTTATCCAGTCACAGTATGGCGGTATTGGTCAGGTCTTATATGGTTCAGGTAATAACTGTGCTGGAGCAGAGAGCTATGGTCTCCATACTCTGCAAATTACTCTTGTAAAGTGCAGGCTGCTATAAGCAAATGGCATAGCCTACAAGAGGTCAGGGGGGAGGGGCACATAGCCTACAGGAGGTTGGGGGTCTACCTAACACAGAAGGGGATCTACCTTTCTAATAGGGGGTCTACATACCAAAATAGGGGATTTACCTACTTAATAGGGAGTCTACCCACTTCTACCATATATCTATCAATCTAACACGGGTCTACCTTGTGCCTAATAGGACTATAGATAACTACTGGGCCGTTCCATCCAAACTGAGCCCTACCACCATTTTTTTTAATTATTAATTTTATAACTTTACCCTGACTGATTTTTGATAGCTCATGACAGATATCTGGAAACAACAATTAGGGTGCCTTCACACCTACCGATCCGCTGCGGATCCGGTACCATTCACCCCAATGATAGCACATACTGGCAGCGGGATTGACATCCCGCTGTGAGTATGTGCTTTAACCCCCTGCCGCCTGCATCCCCTCCTCCTGCAGCCCCGCCACCCCCATCAGCCCGCCGCCGCCCGAATCCCCCATCAGCCCCGCAGCCCGCCGCTGAGAGCATACATTACCTGCTCCTCGGCGTGGCTGCAGTGATGCTCCCGGCTCCGGTCCCGCTCAGCCGGTCCCGGCGGGCTGCGGGGCTGATGGCAGATGTGGGCGGCGGCGGGGCTGATGGGGGCGGCGATGGGAGATGTGGGCGGCGGCGGGGCCGATGGGGGCGGCGATGGGGCTGCAGGAGGAGGGGTTGCGGGCGGCAGGGGGTTAAAGCACATACTCACATCGGGATGTCAATCCCGCTGCGAGTATGTGCTATCATTGGGGTGAATGGTACCGGAACCGCAGTGGATCTCGCTGTGAATCCGCAGTGTGAGACCCACTGCGGATACAGTAGGTGGGAAGGCACCCTGGGGGCTAGGTTCACACTATGTAACTGTGCGGCTGTATTTTTTATGCGGCTGTAAATGTGCGGATGAAACTCCGGCCGTGAGAAAAAATAGACATGCGGCTCAAAACATACGGTCATTTACTTGGAAACCTGGTTCAACTAAAAATAACAAATAAAATCTTAAGAAAGTGATGCAAATGCATCTGGGAAAGCAGGGAAACAGTTTACATGAATCGCTATTACCGGGGTTTGCGATCCTCTGCACTAATGCCGATGTCTCTCATGGTTAATATATTAAAATAATAAAACACATTTTCGTTGTAATAAAGTCCCTTTCGTTGTTCAATAATTAAATTTAAACTAATCCATCATTTTGCAATTAAATATACTGTTAAAATAAATAGATATATAAATAAATGTATATTTATATATATATTTATTTTTTGACAGTATATTTAATTGCACAATGATGGATTCGTTAGAATTAAATTATTGACCAACGAAACTGAATTTATTTCATCGAAAATGTGTTTTATTAATTAAATATTAATTAGTACAGGAAGCTCCATAAGCCGGTAATTCATATGCCGGCAATAGAGCATTCTGTACTAATTATCACTTTACTTTAATGAAAACATCAAATGTTTCTTCTAATTATGTTATGACAATAGCATTATTAGAAGAAACATTTAGAATTATATGTGCGCTCAGCTGATTGGCTGTTCGGCTGAGCGCACATATAATGAGCCGGTCCGCAGTACAGTGACTTTATTGTGCTGCGGACCAGCGAAGAGGACACATCGGGGTGAGTATAGAGCTCTCCCCACCCCCTCCCCTGCACTGCACTCCTCCCAGCAAGGAAGGGGGGGTCACTTAACCCCTTCCTTGCTGGGATGGGTGCAGTCTGACATCAGTCTGGCCCCCAAGGGGTTAAGGGGGATGCAATACATCCTCCCTTAACCCCTTGGGGGCCAGACTGTAAGCAGCGATCTGTAAAGATGCTGCATACTGTAAGGTGCACAACACCGCTCACAATGATGGGTGTTGTGCTCCTGTTTGTGTGTTTTTTATGTGTTTCTCCCTTTTTGTTTTTCAGATATCGGTATCCTGTGGATTACGTCGGATTCCGTGGACTACATCGATGACCAGCGGTTGTTTGTTGTTTTTTTTTTTAATAAAATGGTCAATGAGGGGTGTGGGGGTGTTTTTATTTGAATTAAAAAAAATTTTAACTTGTGTCTTGTCTTTATTTCTTTACTTTATAGACTTAGTAGTGGAAGCCGTCTAATAGACGGAATCCATTACTAAGTTGGGGCCTAGTGTTAGCCGGTATAAAATGGCTAACACTAACCCCCTATTATTACCCCAGTACCCAATGCTACCAGGGGTACTGGGAAGAGCCGGGTGCCAGTGGTCCCGGAGCGTCAAAATTGGCGCTCCTGGAGCGGGCGGCAGCAGGCTGGTAAGATTTAGGCTGGGAGGGCCTAAACCAATGGCTCTTCCCACCCTGGTGTAACCAGGCTGCTGTCGTTTGGTTTTTAACCCGGCTGGTTATAAAAATAGGGGGGGCCCTATGCGTTTTTTTTTTTTAAATAAATAAATAATTTAAAAAACCGCATAGGGTCCCCCCTATTTTTATAACCAGCCGGGTTAAAAACCAAACGACAGCAGCCTGGTAACACCAGGGTGGGAAGAGCCATTGGTTTAGGCCCTCCCCAGCCTAAATCTTACCAGCCTGCTGCCGCCCGGTCCAGGAGCGCCAATATTGACGCTCCGGGACCACTGGCACCCGGCTCTTCCAGTACCCCTGGTGGCATTGGGTACTGGGGTAATAATAGGGGGTTAGTGTTAGCCATTTTATACCGGCTAACACTAGGCCCCAACTTAGTAATGGATTCCGTCTATTAGACAGCTTACACTACTAAGTCTATAAAGTAAAGAAATAAAGACAAGACACAAGTTAAAAAAAAAATTTTATTCAAATAAAAACACCCCCACACCCCTCATTGACCATTTTATTAAAAAAAAAACATTAAAAAAACGGTGGTCATCGACGTAGTCCACGTAATCCGACGTAATCCACAGGATACCGATATCTGAAAAACAAAAAGGGAGAAACACACAAAAAACACACAAACAGGAGCACAACACCCATCATTGTGAGCGGTGTTGTGCACCTTACAGTATGCAGCATCTTTACAGATCGCTGCTTACAGTCTGGCCCCCAAGGGGTTAAGGGAGGATGTATTGCATCCCCCTTAACCCCTTGGGGGCCAGACTGATGTCAGACTGCACCCATCCCAGCAAGGAAGGGGTTAACTCACCCCCCCCCTTCCTTGCTAGGAGGGTTGCAGTGCTGGGGAGGGGGTGGGGAGAGCTCTATACTCACCCCGATGTTGTCTCTTCGCTGGTCCGCAGCACAATGAAGTCACTGTACTGCGGACCGGCTCTTTATATGTGCGCTGAGCCGATCAGCCAATCAGCTGAGCGCACATATAATTCTAAATGTTTCTTCTAATAATGCTATTGTGATAACATAATTAGAAGAAACATTTGATGTTTTAATTAAAGTAAAGTGATGATTAGTACAGAAAGCTCTATTACCGGCAATATGAATTAACGGCTTATGGAGCTTCCTGTACTAATTAATATTTAATTAATAAAACACAATTTTCGATGAAATAAATTCAGTTTCGTTGGTCAATAATTTAATTCTAACGAATCCATCATTGTGCAATTAAATATACTGTCAAAAAATAAATATAAATATACATTTATTTATATATCTATTTATTTTAACAGTATATTTAATTGCCAAATGATGGATTCGTTAGAAATAAATTATTGACCAACGAAAGTGTCTTGATTACAAAGAAAATGTGTTTTATTAATTTAATATATTAACTATTAGAGGCATCGGCATTCGGCATCATTGCCGGCTATTTTTGAAGTACTCCGTACGGACCGCCTGTCAATCCTCGGCCGCATGTCCAGCCGCAAACAATGGTCTTGTTCATTTTTTACGGGTCCGTTTACGATCGGGCCGTAGATTCATACATAGTGTGCACTGTGCAGCCGTATATCCTATACTTTCCAGCGTACGCATGAACCACCAAAAATACCGCCGCACAATTACAGCCGCAAATACTGCCGCACAGTTACATAGTCTGAACCTGGCCTTAATCTGTATTTTGGGGTGTCTGAAGAGCGTGACTCAAGTGATAATGGATCCTATGTTTTTTGGGTTATTTCCAGCAGACTGTTGTTTTTGTTTAAAAACGGTTTATTGTTCTGCGAATTAGAAGGGAAGTAGACTGATCTTTGTTATAACATCTACATACTTTATCTAAGTGGAAATTTTAATACTTTCTTTATTATTATACTTCTACTAAACAGCCGCAGCTTGTAACACCAGTAACAAAGAAGATACAAAAAGTTTATCTAACAAAACTGTTTAGTATAAAACCCTTTGGTGAAAGTAAGGCTATGGACATGCTAGTTAACAACGCTAAATTGTTTAAGGTTTTTGACTTTTCTTTCATCCTTATTTCAGTGTTACTGGTGTTACACATTTGCTGTTACAGGTGTTGCTATTCACACTCGTACCACCCGTAACAGAAACAGGCATATGTTTAAAGCCATTCTTCTACACCAGGGGTGTAAAACTTAAATACACAGTGGGCCAAAATTAAAAAATTGGATATACTCATGGGCCAACCTTGATGAAAAGTGCATGTGGCGTTCCTGGCACTGCCTATCCTAAAGTAATTGTCCCCACGTGGTAGTTATCCATTGTATCCCTTAAGCAGTAGGTAATCCCATAATTGTGCCCCATGTAGTAGTCCTCCCTCCCAATAGTGCCCCAAATTTTAACCAGGCCTACTATGAGAGCCCCACATAATAGCCAGCCCTCCCAATAGTGACCCATATAGTAGCCAGCTCACCTATTAGTGCCCAATATAGTAGCCAGCCCCCCCCCCCCCCCGATAGTGTCCCATATACTGTAGTAGCCAGCACACCTATTAGTGCCCAATATAGTAGCCAGACCCCCGATAGTGTCTTATATAATAGCCAGCCCTTTCAATAGTGTCATAGTAGCCAGCCCACCGAATAGTCTCTTATATAGTAGCCAGCCCTCCCCATAGTCTCTTATATAGTAGCCAGCTCTCCCCAATAGTCTCTTATGTAGAAGCCAGCTCCTAAAATAGTCTCTTATATAGTAACCAGCCCTCCCCAATAGTTTTTATATAGTAGCCAGCCCTCCCCAGTAGTCTCATATATAGTAGCCAGCTCTCCCCAATAGTCTCTTATACAGTAGCCAGCCCTCCCATAGTCTTTTATATAGTAGCCAGCCCTCCCAATAGTCTCTTATGTGGAAGCGAGTCCCTAAAATAGTCTCTTATATATTAGCCAGCCTTCCCCAATAGTTTTTAAATAGTAGCCAGCCCTCCCCAATAGTTTTTATAAAGTAGCCAGCGCTCTCAAATAGTCTTATGAAGTAGCCAGTCCTCCCAATAGTGTCTTATATAGAAGCCAGCCCTCCCCCATAGTGTCCTATATAGTAGCCTGCGGCCTATGAGATTATAATATTAGCGGTCTGAGCGGCCATCTGGACCACCCATTTTATAATCTGCTGCAACGTCAGGAGGGCCAGATTTAACACAGCAACGGAAAAGCATGATGGGCCAAAAATAATGGCATCATGGCGGGCCAGAGTTTGACGTGACTGTTCTACACCATTGTTTTCACCAGTGGTCATTTATAATTATTAAAGCGAAATGTAATAGCTTTGCGCCACAACATTTTCATTCAAAAATCCATATTTTATTCACTGCGTCCTTGCTACGATCTTCTGTCCTCAGATGTACGTCATAGTGTCTGTAAGGACCATTATAATTTCATTAAAGGGGTAGTGCGGTGTTCAACATTTATTCACTAAATAACACACATTACAAAGTTATACAACTTTGTAATGTGTGTTATTTCAGTGAATGGCCCCCTTCCCCGTGTTCCCCCCACCCTGGAAGTGTGATGCCGTATACTCACCGAATCACAGTCGAACGCAGCTGATGACACACTGGAGGGGGGAGGCGGCATGAGGGAGGACTGGAGCGGTCCCGGAACTGTGATGCCCTATACTCACTGAATCACTGTCGACCCTGGCTGACATCTTAGGTCGAACACGTCATGTTCAGGAGGCCGGCCGGGGTCGACAGTGATTCAGTGAGTATAGGGCATCACAGTTCCGGTACCGCTCCAGTCCTCCCTCATGCTGCCTCCCCCCTCCAGTGCATCATCAGCTGCGTTCGCTGCCGCAATTGGCTAAGCATAACTAACATTAAAGGGGTACCCCGGCCCGGGGGTATTTTTCAGTTATGGCCGGGGATGGGGTGGTTATGGACGGCGGAGGTCACTTACCTCCCCGTTCCAGCGCCGGGTCCCGTCTCATGCGGCAGCTCACACCAGAAAGCGGCCGGCGATGGGTGTACTGGGCGGCGTGATCCAGGAACCGGCACTGGAACGGGGTAGGTAAGTGACCTCCACCGTCCATAACCACCCCATCCCCGGCCATAACTGAAAAATACCCCCGGGCCGGAGTGCTCATTTAAAACTGCATGTTTGGCTCGTGTCGTGGTAACATACATTTGAAGAAAATTATTTTTGCAAATACAAATATGTCCAAAAACACTGCCCAGAAGGAATGGGTAGATGATGAAAATGGCCGTCCTCTTCTTCGCGAAAATTCAGGAACATGCGATGTAGGACATATCTTGCTGAAATGCCGCCCCAGTCAAAAAACATTGTTTTGTGATTTTTTTCGGGATAAAAAAGAAAGACTAGTAGTTGGGGAAGGAGCCATTCCAATGGATTTCGCAGAGAATTGTGTCTCAAGATGTTATACAGGCTGCCCATTGGTCACACTCACGAGTCACAATTTTTACTTGTTGTTTGTGGCTTGTGAACAAAGAAGTCCTATGTTGTCATAAGCCATGACCCATCACATGGTAAATATTCTGTGTGGATCGGGAGGTTCATTCGGAGCTCAGACACGTTTTTATACTTACAGACAACTGTACAGGACAATGTAAAAGTAGATGTATCTTATTAAATCTATGTTTCTTGGAGTACGACTCTGGCTTGACAGCTGAATGGGATTTAGTTCACATGGCGATGGATGGCATTGGGGGGGGGGGGGGTGAAGAGAAGGGTGTGGACAGCAGTCAAATCAAGGAAAGTTATTATTACTATTGCAAAAGGATTTTATGACTACATAGGCCACTTTTTTATAACAAGGCCACTGTGGGCAACAATATCTCATTCCTAGCCAAAAGATGGGAATATGTAAAAGCCATCCCTGAAATTCATATGTGTCATCATTTCAAGCCTTATAATTAGAGTGACTTGCTGATTTTAACCCCTTCAAGACAGAGCCCTTTGATGCACAAAAGTCCGGGTCAAATTAATGCAATGATCCTCCCCGCCTTCAAAGAGCCATAGCGCTTTTATTTTCCATCTACAGGGCTGGTTGGGGAGTCATTTTTTTGCGCCATGATCTCTAGTTTTTATTAATATCATATTGGTGTAACAGAAAAATTTAGATTGCTTTTTATAAAATTTTTTGTAATATATAATTTAATAAAATCAGCAATCCTGGTGCGTTTCAAAAAGCCATGGCGCCTGCATATATTCCCCTATAGACCCACATGAGTCCATTTTTTTGTGACACCAATTATAATTTGAAATTACAGATTAAATTTTTCCATAAAATATGCTGCGAAACCAGAAAAAAAAAAAAAAATTGTGCGGTGGATTTGGAAAAAAGTGCAATTCTTTGATTTTTTTTTTTGTACATTAATTTGAAGTGTCCCTGAGGGACTTCTAATACAACTGCACTGATCTCTCATAGAGATCAGTGCAGTATACATAATACAGCACTGATTAGATTAGATTAGTGCTGTATTCCTCTGAGCTGCTGCAGATGAGATCTACGGATTGCTGAGCCGGGTGAGAAGAAGGGATCTCCCTTACGCAATTCTTTTTTTTCGGATGCCCTGGAATAGATATGATCAGGGTTGTCACACTGTAAACACCATCAGTAGTCTGCCGTGGGGAAGGAGGAGACAGCCTGAGTACCGCCTGGAAATCCAACATTTGAAAGGAAGTAGTTCAGGTGACTATGAAGGAAATGCAATTTAACACTCATGTTTGCCCCGAGTTTTTGAAAAGGTCATCAAATATGCCAGCTTTTACCTTCTCTTGGGAACGAGCAGGACATTTGGTATGAGAGAAACAGATCACTGATTGACAGACCAGCCAAACGACAACACTGCCGGCTGCTAGTGAAAGCGCTCAATGCAGTGAAATCCTAGGTGCATTGCCCCCTGGGAAACATGAATATGCAAAAGAAGAGCCCGTGGAGCCTCATTGAAGAGTCTCAAAACACAGGACAGGGGCAGGAGTATAATACAGGGACAGGGAGATAATATAGGGACAGGGGTATAATACAGGGACAGGAATATAATACAAGGAGTGATAGCAATGACCAAGGTTCACCCCCAGTTCTGCAATGATTCAAAAGACATAGAAAATGTTGGGAATCTTTTATTATTTGTAACAAATCCACAATCCCCCCCCCCCCTTCAGTAATAAGAGAAGGAAGAGTCACATATGGGGTTGTGGATGGTCCTGGGGGTCTCCCTGGTCTGATTTACACCTTGGGACAATCCTGGGGGAGGATACATTTCTCCTTATTGTCATCCAGGTACACGTACCCCGGTTTACACTTGCAGCCTATGAAACATGACAATATGCAGGGGTCGGTTGGTTTATACGTTCTGGTGCAGGTGTCCTGGCACATTGAGCCGCATGATGTATACGTGGTGTTCCCGGTGCAGGAGTCACATAACTTCTTATCTATACACCTTTCTCCATCCGCCACATAGCCGTCCTTACAGAAGCAGCCGGGGACGCATTTCTTATTACAGGCGCCTCCATTGGGGTCGAGGCAGGTCGGGGGGCAGGCGCTCCCACAAGGATTGTATACCTTGTCCGGGTCACAGACTATTGGAGTGGCTGCAAAGTGATAATAATGTTAGTGAGGAAAGGAAACTGAAGGAAAAATCATGGCGTGAGTCATATGGCTGATATATAATATATATCTATATATATATATATATATATATATATATATATATATATATATATATATATATATATATGCTGAGTACAACCACCAAGCCACAATATATAACTCACTGAGCCACCATATAACCATAGAGGTACAATACACCACTTATTGAGTCACCATACAACCACCAAGCCACAATACATTACTCACTGAGCCACTATATAACCACAGAGGTACAATACACCACTTATTAAGTCACCATATAACCACCAAGCAACAATATATTACTCACTGAGACACTATATTGCCACAGATTTATATATTACTCACTGAGCCACTATATAACCACAGAGGTACAATACACCTGTGAGTAACCTATAACTCTGTAGCTAAGTAGTGGCTCAGTGAGTAATATAATGTGGTTTGGTGGTTATATGGTGACTCAATAAATGTATTGTAACCCTGTGGTTATATAGTGGCTCAGTGAGTAACATATAACTTTGTGACTATGTAGTGGCTCAGTGAGCAATATATTGTGGCTTGGTGATTATATGGTGACTTTACCTGTTTGGTTATATAGTGGCTCTGTGATCATCATACAACATACTGTGACCATGTGGTGGCTCAGTGAGTAAAATATGGTGGCTTGGTGGTTATATAAGTAGTATATCGAAGCTTTGTGGTTCTATATTGGCTCAGTAAGTAACAAAGTTATATAGCAATGTAGTGGCTCAGTGGGCAATATATTGTGCCTCAGTGGTTATACAGTAGCTTAGTTACTATAGAGGGACTTAGGGAATGTGACCAGAGACAACATCTACTTGAATTTTGTATCTTTTCTGGAAGGAACCTACAGAAAACCCCCAGAAGCGTGGGAGATGGGGACTCCGCTGCATATGTGTTGGCGCTCTTACATAATGGTTAATATACTGTATAAATCAAGTGATGCTCCTGACTACAATGAGTGTAACTGGCGCCCCCTATGGAGCAGAAAAGCCCAAGTTACACTAAACTCCCCATAGAAAACCTCTCCTGCTCTGGACAGCTCCTGACATGGACAGAGGTGGCAGCAGAGAGCACTGTGTCAGACTGGAGTACAAGAATACACCACTTCCTGCAGGACATGCAGCAGCTGATAAGTACTGGAAGACTTGAGACGTTTCAATAGAAGTAAATTACAGATCTATATAACTTTCTAGCACCAGTTGATTTTAAATAAAATCAATTTTGCCAGAATTCCCATTCAACCCAAAGACTTCAATATGAAAAGAAAGATTCGGGCAGGAAGGTGCCTCATTGCTCTGCAGAGGTGCTGTGAACCCTCTACGTGCAGTCACTCGATGATACACTAGAGGGAGCAGGGACTCCACCATGTAAGTTGTTTTACCAGCATTATGAATCATAGGATAATAACAATCCATCCATATAATATAGCGTCCTGTAGGAGAATGGGTAACACAGTCATGTGACATCATAGTCACATGACCAGGAGGGCTAAAAATGCTGCATTTGACGCCACACCCCTCCTGTGACCTCACACCTACATTTCATCTAAGCAATGACTTGTGTAACATAAGCAGGAAATCTATCTAAAACGCATAATAGATGGTAAATCTTCCTTCAAATCACCTGGCGTCAGAGGTTTATACAGATTTTAGTTCTTTAAAAAAAATCTCCCGTCTTCTAGGACTTATCAGCTGCTGCATGTCCTGCAGGAAGTGGTGTATTCTTTCCAGTCTGACGCAGTGCTCTCTGCTGCCACCTCTGTCCATGTCAGGAACTGTCCAGAACAGAAGAGGTTTTCTATGGGGATTTGCTGCTGCTCTGGACAGTTCCTGAAATGGACAGAGGTGGCAGCAGAGAGCACTGTGTCAGATTGGAAAGAATACACCACTTCCTGCAGGACACACAGCAGCTGATAAATACTGGAAGACTCAATTTTTACAATAATTTACAAATCTGTCTAACTTATTTTTCTTTTTGCTTGAGTACCCTTTGAGGGCAGCTTCACACATAGCAAATCGCTGCGGACTTCACGCTGCAAGTTCCGCTTCCAGTATCTAAATGCCTGCCCCCTTAACCAGCCGCCGGCTGGAGCATACTTTACCTAGGCCGCGCTCCAGCTGTATTTGAGGCTCCTGGCTCTCGTAGGTCCCGCGCACAGCCAATCAGTGCAGTGCAGTGTGTGAAGCTGCCCTTAAAGGGTTATTCCTTTCTTGTAAGGTTACGGTATATAGCTATACCATATGGTCGGTGGGGCTCTGACATCTTGGATATTGTGAAGACTGGGAATGTAGGGGTGGCAGTTCTGGACCTGGGCTGACTACACGGTGGCCAGTGCTATACATAGTGGCTTTTACTTAAAAGCATTGCAGTATTAGAAAGTGTAAAGTGTTGGATTATAGACATTATAATATACAATATATAACACTCACCAGGCTCTTCATCTGCACTGACCAGTATGAGGGCGGCACCTGCAAGATACATTGCATCAGAAATCTGCTAACTGGACCGAGCAGGAGGAAGAGTTCCCAACCAACAATGGAGGACAGATGCTCTTGTATTATTAGAGCAGGGATGGGGAACCTGGACTCTCCAGCTGTTACACAACTACAACTCCCATCATGCCTGGACAGCCAAAGCATTAGCCGGGTGGATGGGAGTTGTAGTTTTGCAACAGCTGGAGAGCCAAGGTTCTCTACCCCTGAACTAGAGCAAAATAAGCTAAAGAGAGAACAACATTGCCAGCCTTATTGAGCGTCAAAAAGGAAGCAGAGACAATAAAGGGGTTGTCCAGCAAAAATCGTTTTCTTTCAAATCAACTGATATCAGAAAGTTAGATAGATTTGTCATTTACTTTTATTAAAAAAATAAAAAAAATCTCCAGTCTTCCCATACTTATTAGCTGCTGTATGTCCTGCAGGAAAGGTTGTTTTATTTTCAGTCGGACACAGTGCTCTTTGCTGCCATCTCGTGTTTCTATGAATCCCCATAGAAAACCTCTCCTGCTCTGGACAGTTCCTGTCTCGGCCAAAGATGTCAGCAGAGAGCGCTGTGTCAGACTGAAAATAAAACAACACTTCCTGCAGGACATACAGCAGCTGATAAGTATGGTAGGATTTGAGATTTTTTTTAATAGAAGTAAATTACAAATCTATATAACTTTCTGACACCCGTTGATTTGAAAGAAAAAGATTTTAGCTGGACAACTCCTTTAAGGACGCGGACAATGTGGAATAGTCTGTGCGACTGCGACTGCACGTAGTCCCCAAACAATCAGTAACCAGAATTAATAGGCATCTGCTGCCAATATAACATATTTGATGGGTGGGGATCAGCCACAGCTTTAAAAAAAAAAGAAAAATTATATATATATATATATATATATATACACACACATACATTTTTTTTTTAGCCATAGAAATACCAGGGCAGATAGTGCCGAAAACTGGAAAGGAGAAGTGTAAGTGATATGGTGAACCACAGACTCCTAGTGTGCTAGTCCACCCTACTAACCCTGGACGCCTGGTAATTCACGCCAGCTGTGGCCTTGTTAGTGCGCTATAAAACAAAGCAGCAAACCACAAAAATGAAGGGAGGGAGGACAAGCAAGCTGGCTGCAGGTCAGTCCAGTGGAGACTGAGAGCAGGAAGAGGAAGATCAGGAGACTACATGGGTAGGGAGGGGTTAAAGAAAGGAGGAAAAGTGGTGTATTGGCCACAGACATTACAGGAAACACCCAGGAGGTGGCCCTGTAGGGGAGGAGGTGTGTAAGGAGGAAATACATCATCTCAATAGCTATTAACCCTTTCCTGGCAGCTGCTAACAATCAGGGTTTAGGAGGTAAAAGAAGCGGGTACACGAAGTGTCGGACTGAAGTACCTTGGGCCGCCCATTAGCCAGACATAGATGAGAGAAAATCAATTCTATGGACTGAGAATGAGAGAGAATCCATGCTGGAGACTAGGAATGAGATGGGGTGTCATGCTGGGGACTAGGAATGAGATGGGAGCCATGCTGGGGACTAGGAATGAGAGGGGAGCCATGCTGGGGACTAGGAATGAGAGGGGAGCCATGCTGGGGACTAGGAATGAGAGGGGAGCCATGCTGGGGACTAGGAATGAGATGGGGTGTCATGCTGGGGACTAGGAATGAGATGGGAGGGATGCTGGGGACTAGGAATGACAGAGGAGCCATGATAGGGACTAGGAAAGAAATGAGAGAAGAGCCATGCTGGGGACCAGGAATGAGATGGGGAGCCATGCTAGGGACTAGGGATGAGAGGGGAGCCATGCTGGGGACTAGGGATGAGATGGGAGCCATGCTGGGGACTAGGAATGAGAGGGGAGGGATGCTGGGGACTAGGAATGAGAGGGGGGCCATGCTGGGGATCAGTAATTCAATACACACTATTAGATATTGGGGCTCTACCTTCCTGCATATTGCTTTTTTACCACCTCTATAAAGCAGGTTTGCAATCTACAGTCATCATTTATTATTCATACTTATACTTCGCTATACTTAGAAATCCAGGTCCAGTCTCCTGTGCTGGTGGGAAAAAAAGAGGCTAAACGCAGTAAGTCCTGGTCAGTACAGAAAGTCACGGCTCCACGTGTCCGCCAATCACATGACCGCCTTCTCTCTGTGAGCGCAGATCACCGGGACTTCCTGTGTTTAGTCTCTTTTTAGTTCCAAAGAGTCAGAACACAGAAATAGAAGAAACGCCTAATACGTGAACTCACTCAGTGACGCCAGCAGCAGCAGCATGGAGATGGCCGTCATGTCCGGTTATGTCGTTTCTTCTTCCTCCTGTAAAATATAAAATCCAGTTTTTTTCTGTCAGTGGATCAGAGCTCAGTATTCCTCCTGTCTGTCTGGAGTAGTAGTTGCAGTAGTCGGCACCTACCTGTGTGATCTGCTGAGGCCAGGCTGTGGTCGGGCATCTTTATACTCTATGCAGTAGGATGCTCAGGTGATTTTGCAACCGTTTTGTGCAATAAAATCATTTATTTCCATTTACCAATTTAGCTTAAACCTATATTTAATTTCCTGGTATACGTCATTCCACAAGTTTACTATGTCGTAAAAGTGACTAATACTTCCTGATTATCCATTAGGTGGCAGAAGACGCAGCTCGATGCCAAATACAACATCACCCATAGTCCATATTATATTCGGATTTACACTCCATATTACATTGAACAAAAAAAAACACTCATATGCCAGTCTTAAACAAGCCATACCCCCCTTTTTCATGCACATGCACTCACTGGAGGGATGGTATGAGTGCAGTGTCCTACCACAGGTGGCCCTCTTGTCTTACACACACCTAGGGAAAATTAGCTCTCTCAGGTGCCACAGCTGGGGTATGTAGTGCTGTGCCCTGCTCCAACCACTAGGTGTCTCACTCCCTCAGTGCACAGCTGCAGTTTAGGAGAAAGGTTAGCCTACACACTCTCGTACTCTCACAGTTTCAGTTATAAGATAGGGGGGCTTCCTGGTTGTTGTTGTTGGTGGTGGTGAGGAGGGTTCAGACCAGTTCAGTTTAGAGAGTAGTCAATCTGTTTTCCAGTGTAAGAAAACAGGGCGGTCACCGAAACTGAGAGGCTGCAGGTGGTCAGATAACTTAGCTTATCCAAACCTGAGTACGAGGAATTCTTCACGAGACTTTTCACACACCTCCCGGCAGAGTACTTACTAATTGGGCAAGGGCCTTCTATCCGGCCCCTATCTACTGCTACAGAGTTTTCTATTTTTCTTCACTCAAGCTACGGTTACGGCACTAAGTACCAAAGCACTGTTATATCTTTTGATATTTTCAAGTGGGATTCTGTCATCTCTGTCACCGCAGGAGGGGGGCAGTGCCTGGTCTGCTCCTTATTGTAAGGATGGTATGGGGGCAGGTGATGGGCAGTGCCTGGTCTCCTCCTCACTGTAGGGATGGTATGGGGGCAGGTGATGGGCAGTGCCTGGTCTCCTCCTCACTGTAGGGATGGTATGGGAGCAGGTGATGGGCAGTGCCCAGTCTCCTCCTCACTGTAGGGATGGTAGGGGGTCGGTGATCGGCAGTGCCTGGTCTCCTCCTCACTGTAGGGATGGTATGGGGCCGGTGATCGGCAGTGCCCGGTCTCCTCCTCACTGTAGGGATGGTATGGGGGCAGGTGATGGGCAGTGCACGGTCTCCTCCTCACTGTAGGGATGGTATGGGGGCAGGTGATGGGCAGTGCCTGGTCTCCTCCTCACTGCAGGGATGGTGTGGGGGCAGGTGATGGGCAGTGCCTGGTCTCCTCCTCACTGTAGGGATGGTATGGGGGCAGGTGATGGGCAGTGCCCGGTCTCCTCACTGTGGGGATGGTATGGGGCAGGTGATGGGCAGTGCCCGGTCTCCTCCTCACTTTAGGGATGGTATGGGAGCAGGTGATGGGCAATGCCCGGTCTCCTCCTCATTGTAGGGATGGTATGGGAGCAGGTGATGGGCAGTGCCCGGTCTCCTCACTGTGGGGATGGTATGGGGCAGGTGATGGGCAGTGCCCGGTCTCCTCCTCACTTTAGGGATGGTATGGGAGCAGGTGATGGGCAATGCCCGGTCTCCTCCTCATTGTAGGGATGGTATGGGAGCAGGTGAAGGGCAGTTCCTGGTCTCCTCCTTACCAGGGCAGGACCTTGTTTCTTGCAGTCTGAGACTCCTTTAGCTGCTTCTGTGTAACCTCTTGGTGGGTTTAAAGTATTTGTTTTTACTGAGAAACAGCTTCTTTCTGGCTAATCTGACATAAAGCCCAAATGGTGGAGGTTGCAGTGATGACCTTTCAAACATTTCCCCCCTCTGCATACAGAATCTTTGGAGCTCAGCCAGAGTAACCATTGGGTTCTTGACTTGATCCAAGGAGGTGTATACGAGACATACAAAGGCCGTATTACAAATGTCGACCTGTTTGGCTGATAATCATCCCATGTAACAGAGTGCAGGACTCAGGTGAACAATAAGAGTCAAGGCCAGTTATTTCTTATATTTAAGGGGAGCATAACATATCGTACACAGTAAAAAGCAATGCTCCCATGCAGGTACAGTGTCCTGGTCTCAGTACTTTGTATGGATATTGTAGGACAGCAATTGTACCCTTTATTGAGGTCTTTACTATCTAGGGAAAACATGGAATCACAAGTATGTTCTATTGACCGACTGCAAGCTTTCCCTTGGGTCTGTTTAATAATGTAACTACACCTGTCAAGTGCCTGAGAGACAATAAGTCTGGACACCACCCTCTTCTAAACCAATCACAGAGCTCCAAATATCCTCTCATTTCTCAGAACCAATCAGAGTCTGAGTTACCTCAGGCCTCTTCCTACTAATGGGAAACCTCCTTGTAGCACAACAAAGGTGGACTGAGGTCTGGGGGGGGTTAGTCTAGTAGCCTGGATTAATGTCAGAAGAGTTCCTGTGTTCTTAAATGTTCCTGCCAGCTATGTAGCCGGATCACCTAAGTGCAACTACCTCTGAGGTTAACAGTCCATGCTGTGAGGACCAATCCTGCATCCTTCATCTACATCTTTGTCCAGGGTTAGAGAAATTGCCTTTTTATCTCTGGGCCCCCTGGCTTCAGCCTCTTCCTTCAGGCCTCCGGTCACAGACTGTACAGATTGTCTTCCATGATGATGGTTTTGCTCCTACACATCTATCAAGGTGTTCTCTGAGTTCTCTGCAGACCCCCCCCCCCCCCCCCCCCCCCCATGTCCACCACATTGATAGTTGTCGTTCTGCAACCAGTGGAGCGCCAGAAGCTGGAGAACTCTGGTCCAAAGGCAAAGCAAAAAGAACAAACTGTTCAAAGGGAAAAATACAGAGTAAACATTCAAATGCCATGGAGGAACTAAAATGAAATGTCAATGATACAGATGACTCACAGTCGTTATATTCCTATATGTAATGTGCCGTCTCCCAATGCCCTGAGCACTTCCTTCTTGTCACAAAGTCTCCCAGTAATGATGCTTTTCCCTGCCATCCTAATGCCAAGCCCTGGGTTTATAAATGACTTTACTGTCATTACTTCCCCTTGTAAATATATTGTGTAAGTGGAGGAGACTTCTGCCCAATTGGCACCAAATAGGGATGAGAAGAGGTCTGACAAAGTCTCCACAGCCTCAGAAATCCCTAATTCCTGACGGCCTCGGACCATGTAATGGATGAAGGTATACTTCATGTTTCAGAGCTGTGAAGACCCCCACTCATCGTTCCAATGGGATTCCACCGCTCAATCTTGGCAGCTGTTGTAGATAGGACCATGAGTGATGGATAACAGTGGGCAAAGGTCTGTGGAGTAAAGCTTGAAAGTAATGATAGATGACTATACCTGAAACCTGTTGCTTGGTGCCCTCTGAACCCATCACATTGAAAGTGCAGAGTATTCTGTGGCCATCGTATCACAGGGCATGAGGAGCTGAGCAGATTGATTTATAGTTTGGCGGGAAAAGATTGCAAAGAACTTTATAGTTCTTAATAGAACTTTAAAAGAACACTGTATTGATTTAAATCCCTATTCATTCTGGGCTCAAGAGTCCAGTGGGTGGTCCTAAAACAATGAACTCCCCATGAAAAGGGGCTCCCATTCTTCAAGATGGCGGGAAGGGCCTTTCTTAACATAACTTCTCCAGAAATCTGTAGGTTATGTCGGAAAGTTTGGCCTCGTAGTAACTTCCATAGCTTGATGAAGACTTGATTGAGAAATCCTGATTAACATTAATATGGAAATTAGATTATGACACCCAATTACCCAGCAAAGGCTTCCTATAAATAGATACATGATGTATGCGTGTCTTCTGGTTCTATAGGATTTGCAGAGATTGACTTTCCTACACGTCACTTGGACGCCATTGGTGGGTCCCGGAGGTGTAGGGGCCAAATCTGAGTCGGCTTTTGTATCTGAATCAAATCACTGCCAAATTCACAGGGAAACCTCCCAAAACTAATGCTGGGATGACTGTGCCTCTTTAGTTATCATAATACAGTATATGTATTCTCATGGCAGCGCCACCTAAAGGAGATTCCGCTCCCTACATTACGGTAGGAGACCTTGGGGCCTGGCAGACGGTGGGTCTTGCTCATCAATGCATGGTTTCCTTCTTTTGATCTATTGTGGTAAATGACTTGCAATCTAATTGTCTTACTTTACTTACAGAATTCTCATCCCATATTGGACGTCCTGCTTAAAATTCATCCTTTCCATAGTAAAGATATCTGGGCCCCATTGCAGATGATCAGTAGGTGGAAATTTTTGGAGAGGATTCTGCTTCTGCATTCACATCTATATAAGCTCCTTGGTGTGTATAGAACTCAAAACTTTTCTATGATGTAGAAAAGATTGTTCTCTATGTCTGTCCCCTGCGGATCTGCTCTACATAACATGGATCTGACCCAACATAGAGAGCTTCTGGATACAGGTTGTACAGACTATTTCTAGGGTGTGTTCCATTCTTTCTCGCTGTCTCTTTTTTGGCGTAAGATGAGGTCTTGGTGGCAATGGATACACACAAGACGGCTAGTTAGTAGTTGAATCCACGTCCGGGAGCACCTTTAGGAGCACTGCCCCACCCCCTTTGAGCCATGGCGGCTTCTAATGACAATCAATGGAGCAGGCCGGATCAGCGCTCTGGGGGCGGGGCAGTGCTCCTAACGATGCTCCAGGCCGTGGATTCAACTACTAACTGTATCAGAATGGCGCTGAGGAGGAAGGTAAGAGAAATACCTTCCTCCTCGGTGCCCCATGTATATAAGGGGGCTATCAGCAGGTTAGATTAGTGTAACCTGACCATAGTTCCCCTTTAATATAATGTATAGATCACATGGGGTCCCCTGATGGAGCAGCTAAGCCTACAAAAAGTATGGATTATACGTCTACATTTTTGTCCAATGACCTCAGAATTATAAGGGCAGGACAACCTCATATTGCTCCGTAGTAGAGATGAGCGTAACTGGAGCATGCTGGAGTCCGATTGTTCAGCATATGATTACCGGTGGCTGAAGAAATTGGATGCAGCCGTGGGGAGTTCTGGAAAAACATGGATACAGTCATAGACCATAAACTGTATCCAGGTTTTCCTGGACTCCCTGGGGCTGCATCCAACTTCTTCAGCCACCGTTAATGAAATGCCGAATGGTTGGACTCAAGCATGCTCCAGCTGCGCTCATCTCTACTCTGCAGACATGCTGCATACACTTTGCGCATTAATCATTTGTAACACTAGAGGGAGCAGTGACCCAGATCTAGGAGGGAAGAAATCTCAGGATCTGACTTGTTGCAGTTGCTTTTTCTTGCAAATGTATTTATGGAGCTGTAAGGAGCCTAGAAGGAGGATGCAGTTTGAGGAGTATGTCACCTATTGGTCACCTATCCCTCTGCTGTCTTGTGTATATATATATTGTATATTAACCCCGTAGTAATCCATGTGGGGCCGTATTAACAGCTGCTGCTGTCGCCCTAGGCACTAAACCTGCAGACGTCTCATCTTCACTCACCAATTAGCATCAGGATTTTCTACATTAGGGCCCTATTCCACCAGACGATTATCGTTCGCATAATCGTTAATGATTAACGTTTTCAAACGACCGCTTTTGCGAAAGACCTGAAAACGTTCACTCATTTCCATGGAACGATAATCGTTACTTATGATCGTATTTGCGATCGTTTTTTCTTTTCTTCGCTATTGCGTTCGTATCTACTGTGAACGACCGAACAACATCTTAATCGATGCGAACGATTTGCGAACGAGCAACGATAAAAATAGGTTCAGGTCTTATAATAAAGCGATCAACAATTTCTCGTTCGGTCGTTAATCGTCAACTGCATTTCAACCGAACGATTATCGTTTAGATTTGAACGATTTAACGATAATCTGAACGATAACCGTCCGGGGGAATAGGGCCCTTACATTAATGGGCAAGAAATGACTGCAATAAAACAGGACAAAATGTAAAGGGGTCTGAATACTTTCCGTACCCACCCATAGGGGGAACAACGTAAAGAAGAACCCCACCCACCCTCTCTAAAATTAAAATAAATAAATGATCATTTAACTGCAGGAATAAAGCGATGCGGTAAAAGCAGTGTAGCTAGAGAGGAGTCAGTGACAGGAGCCCGGCTCAGCAGTTCTGCCCCGGGTACGGGAAAGTCCCGTTTTGCTGATGACACAGTTGTTCTCATTTGCAGCTTTGAGGAAGAACACCATGTCCCGCACCTTTATAGACATAGCCAGGATGACACAACAATCTATACAGAGAGCAGACACATCACACTTAACGGTAGGGAATAAGAACACGTGCCAACAAAGGATTCTCTTCTCAGTGAACTTCCCATAAGCCGGAGCCAAAGAAAACAAATAAAGTGAGAGTTTGCACAAATCCTAATTATATATATAGACGGCTCATTGTCTTCCTGTATACATGTCTTATTGGATGGTGTCCCTTGCACAATTTAATGGGACATGTTTCTTCACCTTTGTGCCAACCTTACTGGTATTGTAGGTTCTTAAAGGAATTCTTAGGAGGGAAGAGGGTCCTTGTGCGTTGCCCTGGCCCCTAGGGGCCACTCCGCAGTGTAGATGGTGCTAACAGGCAGGAACGGGGGCAGCTGTAGGATAATGTGGTCACGGTGTAGGCACGAGGGTGATACAGCTGGAAACCGGCTCCTGACCATGCGGGAATACTGGGCATGCGATTCTTCGTTGTCCTTAGTCAGTGCACCAATTATCACACCAATGCCAAGGTTCAGAAACAACGGTAGTTGTGTATTTATTGTAACGGTGGTAACTAGTAGTAACAGTCTCTCCGGATGCAACCGGGAATAAGGCAGACTTGAATAAAGCAGAGTAATGGGTGATGCTGCAATAGGCTGTGAGAGTAGCGTGCTGAATGATGGGAGTAGTAGTGAAACTGAAGTTGAGATGCTGGGCGGAATGAGACTTGAATGAAATACTTGCTGTTGATGATTAGAGAAGATGATGATGAGAGGAACTGAAGAATGACTGAAGAATCGACACCCAGATGAGAATCTTGAGACTTGAGACAGGAACACAGCCAGTGGACTGGAGCAGCAGAGCACACGCAGGTCTCTCTCTTAGCAGGGAGAGAGGACAAACACACAACCTATTCCCTTGGTGGTAGGGAATAGACTCTGAACTTGTCTCCTGAAGGTGGATGACAAGACTAGACTGCACAGGAACAGCAGAGCAACACACCCTATCCCCTCTGGGACAGGAGAAAGACTGAGGTAGCACAGGAAGTCACATGGTAAACCCCAGCCAAAAGCTCGATGACCATTGGTGTTACCATGGAAGCAGGGCACAGTCACGTGACATCCAGCCATTGCATCATCACACCATTAGGCATATACAGAGAAATATACATGAGAAGTACCATACTTGAACACTAGGAGGCGACATAATGCCATTAGGCACTGATACCTGAATATACATGCAATAAATGAATGAAATAGCAGACCTGAATACTGCAGGGGTGACACAATACACGCAGTTTGCAGTGGACCATAGCTTTTCAGAACAGAACTGGTTATAATAAAAGTATGAGCATAAGAAGGGCTGTTCTGGGACACTGCACTTGTATCAGGAACCTTTTCTGTTACGGCATAAAGACTTTATGAAGAGCAGTTCTTGAGGATCAGAAACATACAGGGAGGTCAGTGAGAATTGCTTTTAACAAAGCTATCTCATCATAGTAGTGCAGTGTCCCAGAGTGGAAGCATGTATAGGTCGGTACTATGTGTGTTATATATTTTGGGTCTGAGGTCTGTGGCAGGGCGGACTGGGACAAAAAAATCAGCCCTGGCACATAAACTACCCCACAAGCCCAAATAACAACTCTTGAATGTTGACATGTCAACAGTCTAAGTGTATATTCTGACAAGGAATGTTGCAATAAAATGTTGTTATAGAAAGTTGCCATAATATTAAAAACATTTTGACATAGAATGTAGTCATAGAATGTAGGTTTAGAATGTTGGCTTAGAATGTTGGCTTAGAATGTAGGCTTAGAATGCTGGCATAGAATGTAGGCTTAGAATGCAGGTTTAGAATGTTGACAGAATACAGGTTTAGAATGTTATGTCAACATTCTAAGCCAGCATTCAATTCCAACATTCTAAGCCTACATTCTATGTCAACATTCTAAACCGGCATTCTAAGCCTACATTCTGACATAGAATGTTGTTATAGAAGGTTGATTTAATATTCAAAACTTTCTGACATAGAATGCTGTCATAGTATGTTGACTTACAATTTAGGTTTAGAATGTTGACATAGAATGTAGGTTTAGAATTTTGGCATAGAATGTAGGCAGAGAATGCTGGCATACAATGTAGGCTTAGAATATTGACATAGGATGTTGAGTTAGAATGCAGGTTTAGAATGTTGACTTAGAATGTAGGTTCAGAATGTTATGTCAACATTCTATGCCAGCATTCAATTCTAACATTCTAAGGCTGGGTTTACACACAGTATATTTCAGTCAGTAATTGGTCAGTATTTTGCAACCTCAACCAGGAGTGGATTGAAAACACAGAAAGGCTCTGTTCACACAATGGTGAAATTGAGTGGAAGGCCACCATATAACGGTAAATAACTACCATTATTTCTATACAATGGCCGTTGTTTTAAAATAACAGCAAATATTTGCCATTAAATGGCGGCCATCGACTTCCATTTCAACATTGTGTGAACAGAGCCTTTCTGTGTTTTTAATCCACTCCTGGTTGAGGTTGCAATATACTAACCAAATACTGACTGAAATAAACTGTGTGTGAACCCACTCTAAGCCTACATTCTATGTCAACATTCTAAACACCTACATTCTGCCATAGAATGTTGCAATAGAATGTTGTTATAGAAGGTTGACTTACAATTTAGGTTTAGAATGTTGACATAGAATGTAGGTTTAGAGTGTTTTTTCAACATTCTATTCCAACATTCTAAGCCTACATGCTGTCACAGAATGAAGGCTTAGAATGTTGTCAATAAATATATATTTAGATTGTAGATATTAGCCTGATTACACTTCAAGGTCCCCGATTGTTGCTCATGGTTCCCGCTCTCTCATATAAACTACGTTCTGTGGCTCTCTTTTTTTAGACCCCCTGCTCAGCACCCCCAATTTTTCTCTGTTACCCTGTTTCCCTTTAACAAAAGCTTTCTTGTGGACTCTTTATTAATTAATCCTATTTCTCATGCAAAGGTCCTTAAGCTTGTGTCTATGTAGTTTTTGGTATGATTTGCGCAGCATAGAACAATAATACTTTATTCACTGTTTGAAGGGAGAAGAGATGCCACTTGGTGTCACTGACTCCCATTAAATTAGTAAGGCACAGCTGAAGCCAAAGTAACACAAGGTTTAACTGCCTTTTGATTGATTTTTCCCTATCAGAAGTGTGACCTGTATGCTGACTGAGATCCAATCCCTGTCAAGGGTACCTCATGCTGGGCCCTCCCCTCACTCCGAGCCTATCAGAGGCTTTAGTTTGTGTCACAATGTGTGTTTTCCACAATCCTAGAGCTCCCTTGGGATATATGGGGTAAAGTGAGTTTCAGTTTAGCTAGTTACCAGTTTCTAGTCTGAGAAATAGTTAGAGAGGAGACTAGTGAGGTTCCAGTGAGTGAGATAGTTGGTTAAATGAAAAGAGTTCCAGAACTATGTCTGGCTACAGAAGAACTAGTAAGGCAAAAGAGGTAGAGGATTACCTATTAAATACAGAGGGTCTGTTGAAGGAGTTTCAGGATGATTATAAGTCAAGTTGAGTCAGCAGTTAGCTAAGTGCACATTCAAGCCGAGAACTCTGCTGCCAGTGCTAGGATTCCTAAGGAGTCACCCTCATGGCCAGCTTGCCCGGATTTGCGGTCTGCATTCCTGATCGTGTGTCACTTGGATAGCAGGGGCGAATGGTCATCCCTGTGGATGCAGGTACTCCCAAGGTGGTCAGAGCCCTGTCTAATTGAATAACTTTGGGTGTGGATAAGCCCCCATTTCTCTGGGTCTTGGTGGAATAGTAATTACCCTAAATTGATGCTTGCAACCATAAACTTTATCTTAGAAAACATAAAGTTCAGCACCTTGAATGGACTTTATTTTTATGAGGCTAATACAGAGGAACAAACTTTGACACCTGGTTGATGACTTTCAACAAACCTTGCATTGTTCACAACCTTTAGTGTACATAGTGTAGCGTCCAAAAACAGGTGTGCCACTACGTCCTAGCACAACCTGTCTTAAGGTATTGTTGTATATGTCTGTGCTCTGGGTGAAGGATGCACATTTTACACTTCTGCCACTAGGTGTCACCAAAGTCTATGTATTATACTGTATTTACTTGACTGTTTGCACAGCTGAGGAGGATGTATGGTAAAGGGTTAACTATGCACTTCTAATCACTGCTATCCAATCCTTGAGCTGGATACCTCACACCGCACAGCCTATCACACACTCAGGTTTAGCTGTTTCCAGAAGCTTCCCTATCAATGGCAATTTTTTCCTGGTCACCACTACTCAAGTCATAGTTATTTCCTGGGTGGGGGGTTGAGAACTAGTCTAGTGGTTTAGATCTAGCCTTAGAGAGAGAGCTCCCTGCTGAAGGACTAAGGCCACAATCCATCTGTGGGGTTCCTATACTTTTCTTCCAAGTGATACTGCACTAGCTAGGTTGGGTTAGCAACCCTCGCAGTGTGTGTAGACTTATGCAGGGACACCCTCTTTGCCTTTAATCTCTCTCTCTGAACACCAACTACTAAAAAGAGACCATCCACCATGAATTAGCTACCCTTAAAGAGGATGTACCATTAGGTACATCCTCTTTATTCTGACCCAGGGATAGAACGGCGCCATCATGGGGAAGCCGGCGCCACGGTCCGTCTTTTGAACCTTGACCCGATTCCCGTGTACAGCGCCGTTCTATCCACGGGTATCGGGCCGGGGCTGAAGCACAGGAGGCGGGCCAGCCCGCCCCTAGTGGGAGGAAATTTCCTCCCCTCTATGATGTGGCTCCATTAGAATCAATGGAGCCGCGTCATAGAGGAAAGGGGGATTCCTCCCACTAGTGGCGGCCCCGCCTTTAGTGCTTCAGCCCCGGCCCGGTACCCGTGGATAGAACAGCACCGTACACGGGAACCGGGCCGCGGTTCAAAAAACAGACTGCTGCACCGGCTTCCCTGTGAAATCGCCATTCTATCCGTGGGTCAGATCATAGAGGATGTACCTGATGGTTCATCCTCTTTAAATAGCGGTGACCAGGACAAACCTCTCAGTGGTGGGCAAAGTGCTAGAAGAAGGAAAAAAAGGCCTTGGTGTGTGATAGATTGTGTAGTGTGAGGCACCCAAGCTAACAATCGGACAACAAAACTGAACAAGAAACACATACTTAACCCTCTGTAGACAGTCAGCTGAGCAAAGGGGAGAGGGAGACACCAAGTGGTGAAGTTGGAAAACAGCAGCCTTCATCCCAGAGTGTGGCCCAGAAATACCTGACGACAGGTGTCTCAGAGATGTAGTGGGACACCTGTTCTGGGACACCACATTAGCATCTGTGATATGTTCCAGTGTCACCTAGTGTGTTGTTCTTGTCCTGCGGTCTGAACTGAGGCCAGGTAGGGTCGCTTACTGTACCAGTTCGTAATAAAGTTCTCCATATCTACCTGTGTTGTGTCTTTATTTCAAATGGAACACTTAGTCACAACCCTACATCCAGCCTCAGGATCCCTTACCAATGACCCGTGACAGGCTCCGACCACAATATTAATAAAGGTAACAATATGGGGTGAGAACTCACAAAAACAGCTGTCGGGTGCCCGGCTGATCTTATTGAGGGATGGCGTCTCTCATATTTGGCAGCAGACCTGGCTCCTGGGGTATGTAGGACTTTATGTGATGGATCACACTGGGTAGAGGATCATGTCTCACCTTCACCTGGATAAGTATGGACCATATTTACCCAAGTGACCATGGACCCCCATGTACTTTCACATCTCTATAGACCCTGCTTGTTATCATCTGCAGCCTAATCTAGAACTTCAACCACAATACATTTCATTGGAGATTGATGAAGAATTTCCAGTCATCCCCCACCATGACCAATCGCTAGGGTGAGGGGCCCCCATTCTTTGTTCTTGAAGATGATGGATACTCTTATCATGGATAGTTTCAAATGTGTAGTTTACTTATTGCGTACACAGATCTAATTTTTTTTTTATTCAGAAGAGTCTTTCTTAGAGTATATTCACACGAACGGACTCGCAGAGAGATTCTCGCTGCGAGTCCGGCAGTTCCTGGCAGTTCCCATACACTATATACTCGCAGCGAGTATGTAATTATACCGACCTTAACCTCTTCTGCTCCCACCCGGCTCCCCCGCTGTAAGCATACTTAACCTCTCCTCGCTGCCCGGGTCTGGCGTCCTGCTCTCCCGCCCGGCCAATCAGTGTGTTGCCCAGCCGCAGCCACTGATTGGCCGGATGGGAGAGCAGGACGCCGGACCTGTGCAGCGAGGAGAGGAACTGTATGCTTACAGCGGGGGAGCTGTACTTTCCTGCGGCCCTGGACGAACAAGCACTTAGGAACAGGTATAATATATGTGGCCTTCTGTGTATGTGTATAGCAATATAAGTATAATAGCATCACAGTAGACTGTATACGTGTACATATAGATATTCTAGGTATAAGTGTGTGTTGCTCTGTTTATGCATGAGTTTCTATATGTACATGTACTAGTGGTCGGCTGCTGGATGTGGCTTTGTTAGTAAGTACAGATCCAGGATACGGTGTAGGATCTGGATATATGTTATACTGTATATACATACACAGTATTGGTCACATGGTGCTTGGTATCCAGGGGGGTAGGAAAGGAGGCAGCTGTGTGTGGTTGTGTTCTCTATGTAATGTATTGTATTTGTATATAATGTATAGTGTCCTTGTCATCTTTATGTTGTTAGTAAAGTAGTTTTATATATATCTGCGAGGGTTGTATGTTACTCCGATAGTGAGGGAAGGACCGGTGGGTGTGTATACTATATATAATACAGAGTAAGTGGCCTGTACAGGAAACAAAGGTACCAGACTAGGAGCGGACCAAAGGGACTAAGATCCACACACCAGAACCAGAACTATCCTTTATCAATAAAAAATAAAAAATATATACTTTGAGTCCATAGACAGACGCAGTGATATCACCTGCCCGGTGAGGTTTATGTCTACTCGTCATTATGGGCTTTATAACTGTCCAGAGCAGCAGCAAATCCCCATAGAAAACCTCTCCTGCTCTGGACAGTTCCTGACATGGACAGAGGTGGCAGCAGAGAGCACTGTGTCAGACTAGAGAGAATACACCACTTCCTGCAGGACATATAGCAGCTGATAACTACTGGATAGAAGTTATGTAGAAATCTGTTTAGCTTTCTGACACCAGAGTTTCCCTTTAATACTGGTAGGAATAATGAAGCTGTTTCTTGGTGATTTACACCTACACCCCCCCCCCCCCCACACACACACACACACATTTATAAGAGACATTTGGTAGGATGTTGGTTTAGGTAGCACAATAAGTTACCTGGGGTGACTCCGAAGTCAATGAAACAGCAAACACAGAAGACTGGGGAGCAAAAAGGAAACATTACAGGACATGCTTATTCTATACATGGATGACTGACATCACTCTAGTGCCGTGCTTCTCAAACTGTGCAGCGCCCCCTAGTTGTTGGTGAGGCCCAGCTGGGGAGCCAGTTTTTACAAAAGTAACTATAATCTGCGCAGTCCTTTTGCTGTTAACAAAAAAATCTCCATTTTAGCAACATTATTAATTTATTTTGTACTTGCTTTATTAATATATAGAGCTTGAAATGTACAGTAGCTCTAGCATTATTTTCAGCTTTTAAATGGACTTTCAGTACAGATAGTGAGGCCCCGGCACCCTCTTGGTCTGTCGGGTGAGGCTCCAGTAGAAAAAGTTTGAGAAGCACTGTTCTAGTGGATACATCATACAAAACCAAGTACCCACTTTACTAACTGTTCACTAAATCCGAGGGTTGGGCCGCCATTATTCTATTGTACTGTATGTGGCCGCCTTCATGCACAGAAGAAATGTGTCATAGTCTATAAAAATCACATTACTATAGCAGAAGGAAGATGAAGATCTGATTAAACCAAGACAGACATGACCTAGTAACAAGCCTGTGGTTGTCATGCAGTGTTTCCCTAACAACAATACAGGGTTCACTGATTGGTTCAGAGTCGGCATTCTGCTGTCAGCAAAGGGGCAATGTCTGTCAGCAGAAGTAGCTTACATAACAGAAAGGGAGCAGCATAGCTATGGATAGAATGTTTGTTCCTCACTGCCTGTGGAAGGCGAGTCTTGTACAGGTTATCACTGCCAGACAGTGAAGAAGGATGGGACCCCCCAGGACTGAAGTCCTTTCCCCTGTCTGTTCTATCTTCTACTCTGTAGACCAATGTATACAAATCAAAATCTGATCTTACCCAAAGCTGGGTCGAATCGAAGACTCATGGTTCCTTCTTTTTTAAATTCTGTAGAAAATTTATTTTTGTTTCTTCGCAGAGAAAAATCTTTAATTCTTGAATATTTGGCCCTGTATGAAATGCATCCAGTTTCTTTAGCATTTACCTCTGTGTCTTGCTCCTCTTTCCCTTCCTGCTCATTCACACTGACTGCTGCTTCTCTGTCACTGCTGCTCCTCCACACTAACTGCTGCTCCTCCACACTGACTGCTGCTCCTCTGTCCCTGCTGCTCCTTTGTCCCTGCTGCTCCTCCGTCCCTGCTGCTCCTCCACACTGACTGCTGCTCCTCTGTGCCTGCTGCTCCTCCATGCTGACTGCTGCTCCTCTGTCCCTGCTGCTCCTCCACACTGACTGCTGCTCCTCTTTTCCTGCTGCTCCTCTGTCCCTGCTGCTCCTCCACACTGACTGCTGCTCCTCTGTCCCTGCTGCTCCTCCACACTGACTGCTGCTCCCCTGTCCCTGCTGCTCCTCCACACTGACTGCTGCTCCTCTGTCCCTGCTGATCCTCCATGCTGACTGCTGTTCCTCTGCCCTGCTGCTCCTCCACGCTGACCTCTGCTCCTCTAAGTGTCTGTCCTGAGGCTGAGAATGAATGTGACTTCTGTCTTCTTCCACCCACATAGATTCCTCCCATTGTTCTTTTTGCCGTTACATAACAGGAGTGTTTGCAGTGGGGACATATAACATAGAAAGCCACTCAGGAAAAGGCCGCCCCTGGTGGAATGTCTACAAGAGACGTGATATGACGTATGGTACTTCTTTGAATGAATGGCTGGATCCTTTTCATACATCCGTTCTGGCGTAGCCGCTATATTAGCCTTGGCAGTCCTGGTAATTTGGTCTGCACATAGGTTTAAGTTATGTGTTTACTCTTGTTTCAAGCAACTTCCCTCCTATGGGATTTCTACCATATCTGCAAATCCCTTCATTTATAGAGATGAGCGAACATGCTCATTCCAGCTCATCTGTATCAGAGTATCAGGGTACTGGAAAGTACTCGACCAAATGGTGTGTGGTGTGGAGTAAAAATGATAGTCTTCTACCCGCATGTTTGGTGGTTTAATCAGTCAATAAACATTCAGGCAAAGGGCTGACACGTCCTGCTATGCCACAGCCATGTTGGCTGTAAGCAGAGCAGTGATTGGCCGGCTGCATCAGGTGACCTGGGTATATACAGACCCAGGTCAGCAGATGCTCGACTCACTTGTGATCTGTTAGCAGACAGGGAGAGCTGCTGGAGCAGGGACTGAAAAGGTAGAGGGCTATGTATAGAAAATACCGATTAGAGCTGCCATATAACACCCAAACTGAGGACAAAATAGGGTGCAGTCATTGGAAGAAAGCCGCCATGTTTTTCTAAGACTGAATAACCCCTTTAAGTTGTTACCCAATATTCTTTGGCCTCTTGGATTCCCAAAATTCTCTTTTTTTCTTACGTGGTTAGAGGTTAGAGCTAACGGTAATTTGCCTACAATATCCGATTGGCCCTAAAACATTGAATTTCTTATTACTTTCTTCATGGATACAGCATGTTACTGGCCCCATACTAGAGGCAGCCAACTCCATACAGTCTATAATACAGTCACACATCAGAAGTTTATTGGATACAATTCATACAGACATATGAGAGTTTTCCATGAAGAATTAGTAGGTACAGCTGATATTAAAGGGGTTGTTCAGGTTCTATTATTGGTTCCTCAATCGACAAGCTCAGCAATGAGGACCACCATTGTAGGACACTGATAATCTCACTATACACCATGGCTTTGGTATGACCTTGGGCACTGTTACTGTTGGGCATTTATGTCTAACATATGGCTCTACAGCTTATACAAAACTACAACTCTCAACACATATGTGCCAAGCCATCGGGGCATGTTGGGGGCCGCAGTTCTGCAAAAGCTGGAGAGCTACCCGTTGGGGACCAGGGCGACACCAACAGTGAAATACCCAACAGCAGTAGGGTTACAGAATGTCCAAAGATACCTAAGCCGGACCTGCTAATAGGGTCACCCCATGACTAGCACAAGTGATATAATATGTAGAAATTATAGATAATATAGCCAAGTCGGACAGGGGCACAGATAAGCTTTTTCGGCTTGACCACTGGAAAGTCTCCTCTTGGTGATGACACCGTCGATCTCAGTTGCAGTCCTCAGGTAGAACACAATGTTTTGTACTGTTATATAGGTAGCCAGGGTGACACACACAGCGGGGTACACAGAGAGTGATACAATTCACACCTCTCTCCACCCTTCTTGGTTTGGGAGTGGAACACGTGTCAAAATATGTACAGGCTGATGTACATGGATCCTCAGTGCAGTTTCCAGAAGCGTTTGCTGGAGATAAAGAAAGTAAAAAAAAAAAAGTCATTTTAGAACATATACTGTTTATATAGAGAGAATACATTGAGCCTCATTTACTAACAATGCGTTAATCTTAAGCAGTTATGCTGTCGGTTGAGTCTGGTTATTTTTTTCACGTCAATGTGGTGCACGCCCTGTATAAATCTGGAAGGTTTTTCACAAGACAAAACCAAAACCCAATTGTCCAGCCACACTAGAAGTGGAAGGTTTTACTATAGAAAACCTGTCAAAAAATTACAGTTTGTTTAGTAATCTGCCGGTTGTGGCGTGTTTTAAAGGACACACCCATGACACGGCCACTTGGAGGGTTTTTGGACAAAAATGAAGGGTTTGTCAGGTTTTTAAAAAACTTGTGTTGCACACCTATAGTTAACATGTTGGAACACTAAACAGATGGGGAAAATGGACAAAAAAATTAAAACTTGTTCCTGGGAACATGTTAGTAAATCAGCCCCATTGTCTTCTTGGATACATGTCTTTTAGGAGAGCATTCCCTCACGTAATTTACTTGGTCATTCCCTCATTCCACATTTATACCACCATCCAACCAAGACGTTTCAGCATTAACATCTCCAGCACTACAGTGTCTTAAGAGCGTTGTCTACAGTAGCCAGCATCAATCCCTACGTTGTTCTGTAGTCCTTCCATTAGGATTCCATTCTATTTTACCAGAGAGTTAGTACTAAGAGCAGGGTTCGGTCTTGAGGATCACAGATGTCCATGGAGGTCAGTAAGAAGACCCCTTAATAACAGCAGTCCATTGCAGTCAAACCTCTCTATCACCTTCTCGGGGTCCTGCTCACTAAAATGAAGCTGCCTATACTACCTAACTCCTTGAACATGTACTGTACCTCTCGACAAAACTCAATATTTGGTCTAATTCCCCCCTTTTAATATATCTTGCAGATCTTCATTCCATAGAGACACCCAGTGTTACCTCCTACCTGATGAGGTCCATGTCTACTCTTTAGTTTGGGCCATTTTGGCATCTGATTAATACTAGTCTTAGAAGTTAAATGATTCTAGGTGGAGAATGCCAACATTGCCCGTCCTTCACATAATGAGTTAATAATGTATGTGGTCATGGACGTTATCCATATATATTGTATCCGCCATCGCATTGAAGCAATGATGGAGGAGATGAGATGTGACCTTAGCAGCACCACAGTGGGCACCAACCGGGCAACACCAAACCCCAAATAGGTCATTGGGATTAGTTAATGAGTTGAATTTGTAATTTGTATGAGATTTTGTTCTCTACCCTCGAGTTGGAGGTGAAACTATTGGGGATGTAGAGGTGGCAGTCACAACTCAGCTTTGATAGATGGAAGACGCACACCTCTCTGCACATGGTGGAGGAAGGGTCCTGCTGCAAAAGTGGTCTTGGGACCCAAAAACGTTACATTTATAATAATAAAACACTGAATAACTGCTTTTGAAAAGGACCTGGGGGTATTGGTGGACAGTGACCTCATCTATAGTGATCAGTGCCAGGCAGCAGCTGCCAAGGCTGATAAAATAATAGCATGCATCAACAGAAGCCGAGATGCTAAAGATGAGAACATAGCGTCACCTCTATACAGATTACTAGTCAGACCACACATAGTATATACTGTGTACAGCACCGGGCACCTGTTTTTAGTCTGGTAGAAAAAAGACGTCTGAGGGACGATCTGATCACAATGTACAAATATATGAATGGACATTACAGAGGTCTTTGTAGTGATCTCCTTACTCCTAGGTCTGTAACAATGACAAGGGGGCATCCTCTACGTCTAGAGAATAGAAGGTTTCACCACCAGCACAGACGCGGATTCTTTACAGTAAGAGCAGTGAAACTGTGGAACTCTCTGCCACATGATGCTGTCATGGCCGATTCATTGTATAAGTACAGGGGAGGCCTGGATGCTTTTCTCTATAAATATATTACAAGTTATGGGCATTAGATTAGATGTGATAGGACGCTGATCCAGGGATTATTCTAATTTAGAGTCGGGAAGGAATTTTCTCCCTGTGGTGGGGCAGTTGACATCTGCCTCATAGGAGTCTTTGCCTTCCCCTGCATCAACACAGTAGGGTTTCTGTAGGTTGAACTTAATGGACTCTTGTGCTCTTTCCTGTTACTCTGTATTATGTCTGCGGTACCAGGTGATGGCTGGGATAACAATAGTGACAACCCTCTAGGTGCTATGGTACAGTGGCCAGATTAGTAGTCATTGCTCCCATCCCCATATAACCCACCAACACCACCACACAATCTCAAGACATTTGGTAGAATGTTGAATTAGTTACCTGTGGTGACACCAAAGTCAAGGAAACACCAAATGCAGAAGACTGGGAAACAAAAACAAACAAAAAGTGTAAGGCACCATAAAAATACTACACATGGAATACTGACGTGTTTTTATTAATTAACCAAACATAACCCAGTTTTGGAGTGATCATACACCACTATCCCATAGATAACTATCCAGGGTTGGGGGGGGGGGCGTAGGATAGTCAGGTCACCCCCTTATACATTACAAATGTATGAAAATGTCAGATTACAGTGGGGTCTCCCCTGTCTGTTCTGTCTTTTTCTCTATATACCGTTGGAGGGGGGTATTGGTTGGAAGATCTTACCCACAGCCACGGAAAATCGAAGACTCATTGTTCCTCCTGGTTTTGATTCCTGTGAAAAAGTTAAGTATGTTATCTTATTGGTGTACAGAACAGCAGAATAAACCTCATCATTATATAGAAATTCTGTACAATTCCCATCGTCCTCCAGGTAATAACCAGGGCGGCTGAGAAGTTGCTCGGTAATGCCCCATTGGTTTTCATCTTGCATGGGAGTGATTGGGGTTTAGCACTTACCTGCCCTTCTCCTGCTTTGTCCTTATTGCTCCTCCTCACTGACCGCTGCTCATAGAAGTGTCTGTGATCGACAATGATTATATAGGATATGTCCCAGATTACCCAACCATATGAGTCACTCCAATTGTACGTTCTACTATTCGCATTGTGATTTCCACATACATTTCCTTATTGTGACAGGTGCGTTCAGAATGGAGACATATAAAAAAATAACGTCAATAATAATTAAAGTGACACAACAAAAAGCCAGGATTGCATACATCCCACTCTGGTGGCAACCATTACACCCTACATAGTGGTCTACAAGAGTTAGGAGGCTCCAGCCATGCAATAAATACTGCTGAGAACAATCTGAATATGTGTAATATAAGTAAGAACATTATCAACAGACCAGTCTGGGGCTTTTGTAGAGATAGGTTGTGCCTGGTTTTGGAAAGCTTAGCGTCAGTATGGATTCCATTACAGCCCCCAATACAATTCCAATACAATACAATTGTCTGTCTAGTAATTCAGCTGAATACTCTTCTTATACCTACCAACATGTATGGAATACCCCTTGAAGTCCTGTGCTGAAACTCCTATATAGGTGCATAGAAGGGCCTTACTACTATATGGGGGCACAAAAGGGGAATAACTACTACATGGACACACAGGGACCTGACTACTATATAGGTGCATAGAAGGGCCTTACTACTATATGGGGGCACAAAAGAGGAATAACTACTACATGGACACACACAGGAACCTGACTACTATATAGGTGCATAGAAGGGCCTTAGTACTATATGGGGGCACAAAAGGGGAATAACTACTACATGGACACACACAGGGACCTGACTACTATATAGGTGCATAGAAGGGCCTTACTACTATATGGGGGCACAAAAGAGGAATAACTACTACATGGACACACACAGGGACCTGACTACTATATAGGTGCATAGAAGGGCCTTAGTACTATATGGGGGCACAAAAGGGGAATAACTACTACATGGACACACAGAGGGACCTAACTACTATATAGGTGCATAGAGAGACCTGATTATTATATGGGGGCACAGACCGACCTAACTACTATATGGGGCAGAGAGGTCTAGCAACTGGTTTGCAGGATCTTTTCTCTAAATCATGACTATTGACATGGCATGGCATAGTGGATGAGCAACATTATTCTGTAGGCTAGCTGGGAGTAAGTGTGCGTGCACACTGTGGAATGGCTACGGATAACCTGTCGCGCATTCCGCAGCTCGCACCCGCCGGCCGACTGTGGCAGACGCGGACGTCTCCGCCCGTGTCATAGACTCCATTCTATGCATGGGCGGATTCTGCTCTCAGTTCAAAGAATGAACGTATTGTAGGACTTTGTACAATGTACAGTATATTGGAAAAAAAAAAAAAAAAGAGTGCCTAATAAGCTGTTCTTGTAAGTATATAGTATAAGTATAGTATGTAGGGACCAGTCTGACGTACCATAGGATTATACTTAGTGCAGGGATCAGTCTGATGTACCATAGGATTATACTTGGTGCAGGGATCAGTCTGATGTACCATAGGATTATACTTAGTGCAGGGATCAGTCTGATGTACCATAGGATTATACTTAGTGCAGGGATCAGTCTGATGTACCATAGGATTATACTTAGTGCAGGGAACCAGTATGACGTACCATAGGATTATACTTGGTGCAGGGATCAGTCTGATGTACCATAGGATTATACTTAGTGCAGGGATCAGTCTGATGCACCATAGGATTATACTTAGTGCAGGGATCAGTCTGATGTACCATAGGATTATACTTAGTGCAGGGATCAGTATGACGTACCATAGGATTATACTTGGTGCAGGGATCAGTCTGACGTACCATAGGATTATACTTAGTGCAGGGAACCAGTATGACGTACCATAGGATTATACTTAGTGCAGGGAGTTAGTCTGACGTACCATAGGATTATACTTGGTGCAGGGATCAGTCTGACGTACCATAGGATTATACTTAGTGCAGGGATCAGTCTGATGTACCATAGGATTATACTTAGTGCAGGGATCAGTCTGATGTACCATAGGATTATACTTGGTGCAGGGATCAGTCTGACGTACCATAGGATTATACTTAGTGCAGGGATCAGTCTGATGTACCATAGGATTATACTTGGTGCAGGGATCAGTCTGACGTACCATAGGATTATACTTAGTGCAGGGATCAGTCTGATGTACCATAGGATTATACTTAGTGCAGGGAGTTAGTCTGACGTACCATAGGATTATACTTAGTGCAGGGAACCAGTATGACGTACCATAGGATTATACTTAGTGCAGGGAGTTAGTCTGACGTACCATAGGATTATACTTAGTGCAGGGATCAGTATGACGTACCATAGGATTATACTTAGTGCAGGGATCAGTATGACGTACCATAGGATTATACTTGGTGCAGGGATCAGTATGACGTACCATAGGATTATACTTAGTGCAGGGATCAGTATGACGTACCATAGGATTATACTTAGTGCAGGGAACCAGTATGACGTACCATAGGATTATACTTAGTGCAGGGAGTTAGTCTGACGTACCATAGGATTATACTTGGTGCAGGGATCAGTCTGATGTACCATAGGATTATACTTAGTGCAGGGATCAGTATGACGTACCATAGGATTATACTTGGTGCAGGGATCAGTCTGATGTACCATAGGATTATACTTAGTGCAGGGATCAGTCTGATGTACCATAGGATTATACTTAGTGCAGGGATCAGTATGACGTACCATAGGATTATACTTGGTGCAGGGATCAGTATGACGTACCATAGGATTATATTTAGTGCAGGGATCAGTCTGATGTACCATAGGATTATACTTAGAATAGGAAATGAATGTTGCACAAGTGAAGCAATAACCTGTTCCCTTCCTGGTTTGTAGTTTCCCATCTACATTAGTTCTGTAGTAAAATAAATCCTACAATTATAACTTATTGTTCCGCAGATATAACGGGTCGGTCTGATTTAGGTAAACTCTTTCCACGTGTTCTTTTAGGGTATATGAGCATAACAGAAGATGCAAGATCTGGAACTATAGTATAGCGAGGTAGTCAAGGGCAGGCAGGTGATACAGGTAGGTAAGGCAGGTGATACAGGTAGATCAGGCAGGCGATACAGGTAGGTAAGGCAGGTGATACAGGAAGATAAGGCAGGTGATACAGGGAGATCAGGCAGGTCATACAGGGAGATCAGGCAGGTCATACAGGTAGATAAGGCAGGTGATACAGGGAGATCAGGCAGGTCATACAGGTAGATCAGGCAGGTCATACAGGTAGATCAGGCAGGTCATACAGGGAGATCAGGCAGGTCATACAGGGAGATCAGCAGGTCAGGCAGGTCATACAGGTAGATCAGGCAGGTCATACAGGTAGGTAAGGCAGGTGATACAGGTAGATAAGGCAGGTGATACAGGGAGATCAGGCAGGTCATACAGGTAGATCAGGCAGGTCATACAGGTAGATAAGGCAAGTGATACAGGGAGATCAGGCAGGTCATACAGGGAGATCAGGCAGGTCATACAGGTAGATCAAGTAGGTCATACAGGGAGATCAGGCAGGTGATACAGGTAGATCAGGCAGGTGATACAGGTAGATCAGGCAGGTGATACAGGTAGATCAGGCAGGTCATAAAGGGAGATCAGGCAGGTCATAAAGGGAGATCAGGCAGGTGATACAGGTAGATAAGGCAGGTGATACAGGGAGATCAGGCAGGTCATACAGGTAGATCAGGCAGGTCATACAGGGAGATCAGGCAGGTCATAAAGGGAGATCAGGCAGGTGATACAGGTATATCAGGCAGGTCATACAGGTAGATAAGGCAGGTGATACAGGTAGATAAGGCAGGTGATACAGGTAGATCAGGCAGGTAATACAGGGAGATCAGGCAGGTCATACAGGGAGATCAGGCAGGTCATACAGGGAGATCAGGCAGGTCATACAGGTAGATCAGGCAGGTCATACAGGTAGATCAGGTAGGTCATACAGGTAGATCAGGCAGGTCATACAGGGAGATCAGGCAGGTCATAAAAAGAGATCAGGCAGGTGCTACAGGTAGATCAGGCAGGTCATACAGGTTGATCAGGCAGGTGATACAGGTAGATAAGGCAGGTGATACAGGTAGATAAGGCAGGTCATACAGGGAGATCAGGCAGGTCATACAGGGAGATCAGGCAGGTCATACAGGCAGATCAGGCAGGTCATACAGGGAGATCAGGTAGATCAGGCAGGTCATACAGGTAGATAAGGCAGGTGATACAGGTAGATAAGGCAGGTCATACAGGGAGATCAGGCAGGTCATACAGGGAGATCAGGCAGGTCATACAGGGAGATCAGGCAGGTCATACAGGGAGATCAGGCAGGTCATACAGGGAGATCAGGCAGGTCATACAGGGAGATCAGGCAGGTCATACAGGTTATTTTGGAGAAAAACTCATTTTATTTCTATGGCGAGGTGGCGAGTCAATGTGTCTGTACCCTAGGCCGGCAGCTGTACGAATGCTCCAGGCCACACCACATTGACTCTCCACCGGCGGTACAGATTAGTTTTAAGACCCCCAGGGGTTAGAAAGCAGTGACCATCCATCCGATGTAGAGAGACAGGTTCTGGATCATCTCTCTAATTGTGACAATTCCATCACTGTTGCCCCTTATAGGATTAGTGAATGTCATACCTGACAGGTCGGGGTCCCTCATCTGATACCCCACGTGTCAGGAGCCAAGCTTACTCAGATGTTGGCTTCTCCTTGACTTAGGGATGACTTGAATGGGATCTAATTCCCAGTGAGACCATGTCATGGCTATTAACAATGTAATTATTCCTGAGGATGACAATAAGTGTAGTTTAAGGGGGCAGCATTAATAATTTTGTAGGGGGCACTAGGGAAGACTCATTGTGAAAAATGAAGCACTGTGGCAGCTACTGGGGTGTTGGAAAAGGGTCCAGTTGGCGTTGGGCACCCACCTTGAGTTTTGGTTCCTTCTACGTTCTGGCTTTACATGCCATCTGGCACAGGGCACCTGTCTTTCAAGTTCCAGGTTCTAGTTTCAGTTGCAGCAAGTTATTAGATCACAGGTGCATGCGCCAAGCGGTCACCCAGCTGACAGCGGCACAAGCATGCCCACAACAGTCTTAGGGAAAGACGCCGCCATGTTGTTTAAGGGAAAACTGCCCTTACAACTGTGATCATACAATGCATGGGTAATGCATAAAATAATTAGGGAGACAACCAGTACTAAATGGTAAGGGGAGCTAGATAGGTATCCCATCCACATATACGTACCTAGGGTCGATTATCCCATGTAAAAAGAGTAGGGGAAGACAATATCATTATGTATGGGTGACTATATTAAAACTAACTATTTTATTGGAACTATATACTTTATTGGAACTCATTCCCATGGTCTTTACTTTATATATCACCTTCCCCTACTCTTTTTACATGGGATAATCGACCCTAGGTACGGATATATGGATGGGGCTGGAGTCAGAGTAACGCTGCCATGAGATAACAGATGTGGCCATATTACTTACCCTGATACTTCTGCACTTGTGTGGTTTGCTGGGTGGGTACTTAGGACATCAGTAATCACGGCTCCATTCTGGTATTGCGTGGCATGTCCTTTGTTGGCCTGCTGTTATATCCTGTGGGCCCTACGGATAACCCGTTTTGGACACCTATCTAGCCCCCCTTCCCATTTGGTACCGGTCGTCTCCCTAATTATTTTATGTACTATTTATTCTATGTAGTATACCCCAATTACAACAATTACAAGGCGTATACAGCCGTATACCCTGACTAATATAATGCAAGAATGCCCTACAGCAGGCAACAGGCGTCTGTCTTTATAATGTGGTGCACAGCACCCAGAACAGTAGCACCATGCTTAGATTTTTTAAGTTGGTACATAAGGAGTATACAGCCGTATACCCTATACAGACAGATACACTCCAGCTGCCTGTCTGTCTGAACACACCAATGTGCTTGTGCTGCTAGCCGGTTTAATAGCTCTGTATCTTTAGGTAAATGTGTTTTTTCTATAACTTTAGCCCTAAAAAAGGGCTTTTGTGGGTCTCTCCTGCCTAATAAGACCTAATACCTGACTGTCCCTGCTACACACTGTCTCCCTGTCTAACATCTGACTGTCCCTGCTACACACTGTCTCCCTGTCTAACACCTGACTGTCCCTGCTACACACTGTCTCCCTGTCTAACACCTGACTGTTCCTGCTACACACTGTCTCCTTCTCTAGCTCCAAGTCTCATCTGAATCCGAATCTTAAATACACTATTCTGTAACTGTAAAGGTCACATGGTTTAGCTAGCCAATGAATGCAGATGCTTTTTTTTATCAATGCCTGTGTGCTCCTAGTGCCTGTCCTACCCCCGCTGCATAGTTATCAGTTAAAAAAAACACCAGGAGAGGTGGGAAGGGATTTGAATTTTTACAGCGATTTCGATCAAATACTCGATCAAAATCGAATATTTCAAATAGTGTACTATTCAATCGAATACCTACTTGATCGAGTAGTACTCGCTCATCTCTAGTTATAACCCTTTTATGTTTTGGTCTATGGGGCTGTGTGAGGTGTATATTTTTGAACCATGATCTGTAGTTTCTATAGGTACCTTAGTTGCATATATATGAGACTTTTTGTTCACTTTTTATCACAATTTTTCTGGATTTGATGCAACCAAAAACTTTGCGCCGTTTACCGTGCATGATCAGGAATGTGATAATTTAATAGTTCGGGCAACTAAACACACGGCAATAACAAACATGTTTATTTTTTCTAGTACAACTACACTAATCTCTCATAGAAATAGTAATATACATAATAGAGCACTGATCCATTAGATCAGTGCTTTATTGCTCCAGGCTGCTGCAGACCAGATACATAGATTGCCGAGCCGGGATCAGCGTCATAACGACACTGAGTCCAGGCCCGGCCAGTACAAAAGACCCCCCCTCTGCGATGACATCGTGGTGGTAGGGGGGTCCACCCACTAGACACCAGGGAGAGAGGCTGTAAAGAACATTTAAATGCAGCTGTCATGTTTCATAGCTGTATTTAACTGTCCTAATTAGCGGGTGCGGCGATTAGCCGCACCGGCTAATAGCCGCGGTCCCAAGCTGCAGAGAGCATGTCCAGATTTGGGGTGTGGGTGATGGGGTTTGTAGTTAGTGTATTAGATAGGTTTATGTAACATGGTTGCTTTTTAATATTATTTGCATTATTGTTTATTAGTATAATTATTTGTATTATTATTATTATTATTATGTATATTATTATTCATTTATTTATTTATTTTGTAAATAAGGCAGCCGGACCTTAGTTAGTATTTTTGATACTACTTGTACTAACTTTGTTTTGTTAGGATAGTTTTAGTTGGGGATAGTTTCTTAACTGTTAAAGTTGTCTAGTGTGTGTGTGTGTGTGTGGTTAGGTGGGAGTTATGTATATGGGGATGGGAGGTTTGGTTGGTGAATTGTGTTGGGGTGTGTGTGAGTAGGGGGTGCTGTGTGTGTTTAAAAAAAAAGCAGCTTTATGTGTAGTTTTGGTTTTCTTATTTTGTTTAGTTATGTCCAAGCAGGGACTGTATTAAGTTTGAGTCAAGAATGGCTTAAACCATGTTATAGCTTTTGGCCTTTCGTCTAAAGTGGCTTTACTATATTTTATCTGTGTGCTGTGAGGTGCGAGTGTGGGTTAGGTAGTAGTAGTAGTGGTGGTGGGGTAGTAATAGTTGTAAGTTGGGGTAAGTTTGGGGGGATTTTGGTAGTATTTTATAATGAACCTGGACTGGCCGGTGAGGCAGGTGTGAGGGATGATTTCCTTTCCGTAAAGATATTGTTTAAGAATTTATTAATTTGTTGTTTTTGTTATAAGCAGAAAGCTTTGTATTTGTTTTTGTTCTGGCTGATGGAGCCGCGTTTATGTTTATGTATATAGTTATATAGTTATATAGTTATATAGTTAATACGGTTGAAAAAAAGACACATGTCCATCAAGTTCAACCAAGGAGGGGATGGATACAGGGAAGGGGGAGGGGTGATAGGTTCTATACATATGCATCTATATTATTTTGGTCTAAGAACTTGTCTAGCCCTGTTTTGAAGCCCTCTACTGTTTTTGCTGTGACCAGATCCTGGGGTGACTGTTCCACAGATTCACAGTTCTCATGGTAAAGAAGACTTGTCGCCTCCGGAGATTGAACCTTTTTTTCTCCAGGTGGAGGCAGCGCCCCCTTGTCCTTTGAGGGGGTTTAACCTGGAACATCTTTTCCCCATATTTCTTGTAGGGGCCATTTATATATTTAAATAAGTTAATCATATCTCCCCTTAAACGTCTCTTCTCCAGACTAAACAAATGTAATTCTTTTAATCTCTCCTCATAACTAAGATGCTCCATTCCCCTTGTTAGTTTAGTTGCCCGTCTTTGTACCCTCTCCAGCTCTAGAACGTCCTTTTTATGAATCTGGTTCCAAAACTGGACGGCATACTCCAGATGAGGCCGCACCAAAGCTTTATAGAGCGGTAATATTATATCCCTGTCCCGAGAGTCCATGCCTGTTTTAATGCATGACAATATCCTACTGGCCTTAGAAGCCGCTGACTGACATTGTGTACTGTTCTGTAGTCTATTATCTACAAGTACACCCAGATCCTTCTCCATCAGCGACTCTCCCAGAGTAACTCCCCCCCAGGACATATGATGCATGCGGGTTATTAGTACCCAGGTGCATAACTTTACATTTATCCACATTGAACCTCATTTGCCAAGTGGACGCCCAAACACTCAGAGTGTCTAAGTCATCCTGTAACATCTGCACATCCTCCATAGACTGTACTGTACTACAAAGCTTGGTGTCATCTGCAAAGATAGAAACATTGCTGTTAATTCCATTCTCAATATCATTAATAAACAAGTTAAACAGAAGAGGGCCCAGTACTGACCCTTGGGGTACACCACTTATTACCGGGGACCATTCGGAGTAGGAATCATTGACCACCACTCTCTGGATACGATTATTAAGCCAGTTTTCAATCCAGTTACACATTAAATTTTCCAAACCGATAGACTTTAACTTACCCATCAGACGTCCATGAGGAACTGTGTCAAACGCTTTTGCAAAATCCAGGTACACGATATCCACAGCCACGCCGCCATCCAGGCTTCTACTTACCTCTTCATAGAAACATATTAGGTTGGTTTGACAGCTTCTGTCCTTAGTAAAACCATGCTGGTTATCACTTATAATACTATTAGCCACTACATATTCCTGGATGTAGTCCCTTATAAGCCCCTCAAATAGTTTCCCCACAATGGACGTTAAGCTTACGGGTCTATAGTTACCTGGGGAAGTTCGAGAGCCCTTTTTGAAGATCGGCATTACATTTGCCTTACACCAGTCCCTCGGCACAATACCAGTAAGCAAAGAATCACGGAATATTTCATACAAGGGTAGAGAAATTACAGAACTGAGTTCCCTAAGAACTCTGGGGTGCAATCCATCAGGCCCTGGAGCTTTGGTTACATTGAGTTTGTTTAATTTATCTTGGACGATATCTATAGTAAACCAGTTCAGTACATTACATGTGTTAGCAGCACTGGCCCCACCCACCTCAGTACTGGCCACACCCACCACAGCTCCATCCTCTTTTGTATATACAGAACTGAAGAACCCATTAAGTAACTCAGCTTTCTCCTGATCCCCAGTTATTAATTCCCCGTCGCCATTATTTAGGGGTCCTACATGCTCTGACCTTGGTTTTTTTGCATTAATATATTTGAAGAATTTTTTGGGGTTTCTTTTGCTTTCTATAGCTACCTGCCTTTCATTGTGAATTTTTGCTGCTTTTATTACATTTTTACAGGTTTTGTTGACTTCTTTGTAATGTTTAAATGCTACAGCTGACCCCTCTGATTTATATTTTTGAATGCCCCTTTTTTCTCATTTATAGCCCTTCTAACCTCGGTTGTAAGCCATGTGGGATTGGATTTTAACCGTTTATATTTGTTACCCATAGGAATATATTTGGCAGTACAGTTATTTAATGTGGATTTGAAGATTTCCCATTTATTAGCTGTATCCGTATGTGACAGCAGCCGATCCCAGTCTATGCCCTGAAGTTCTGCCCTTAACCCAGGAAAATTGGCCCTTTTAAAATTAAGAGTTTTTGCCCTCCCAACATGTTTTTCTTTTCTACACTTTAAGCTAAAAGTCACTATATTGTGGTCACTTTTCCCCAGGTGTTCATGGACAGTGACATCCCCAACCAGCTCAGCGTTGTTAGAAATAACCAGATCCAACAAGGCATCACTTCTAGTTGGCTCCTCCACAAACTGGCCCAGAAAATTATCCTGCAGGAGGTTAAGAAATTCCCTCCCCTTTGTGGTTTTAGCTGAACCGTGACCCCAATCTATATCTGGGTAGTTGAGGTCCCCCATTACCACTACTGTCCCCTCCCGGGCAGCCCGCTCTATTTGTCTATTCAACTGGCCATCTACCTCCTCAGTAATGTTGGGGGGTCTATAGATTACACCAAGAATAATTTTTTCACTCTTTAAATCCTGGGATTTATTACTGTGCTGTGGCTACAATCATCCTCACTGTTCATCCGCAACATATGGATCTCCCTATGCACTGTTTTTATCCTCCCCCCACAGGACCCTTCTCCTCCCTCCTCATTGTTCTGTCCCCTCTCTAACCTATCCACCACTACATTACATACTACATTGTCCTCCCTCCACATCCCTAGTTTAAAAACCTCTCCACCCCTTCTAGGATTCTCTCCCCCAGCACAGCGGACCCCCTTCCATTAAGGTGCAAATTATCTGCGGAAAACAGATTGTACCCCAATGGAAAGTCAGCCCAGTGCTCTAAAAACCCAAACCCTTCTCCTCTACACCATGACTTGAGCCATGCATTTAACTCCCTAAGCTCCCGCTGTCTTTCCTGCGATGCGCATGGCACAGGCAGTATTCCAGAGAATACCACCTTGGAGGTGTTAAGGTTAAATTTATATGTTGACCTCTCTCTATGGAGAGAAGCCAAAAACCCAGGTAAAGGATGGTTCTTTAATTATATCTAGAGTTGGAATCCTGCAGTATTACCAGCTCGTTACTTATACGTCATGGACACAGATAAGACAATGTATCATGATTATAAGCCTGGAGAAAATGGCCCAAGTTTTATTATGGTAATCACATTTTATAGACAGATAAAATATAGGGTGGTAAACAAATGCTAATAAGGCATAGATGAGGCGGTGCTAGTGATTTAGATATTCAGTCATGCGCAATGGCATCTATATTAGTATTCATTATTATTATTCAAAAAGGTTAGAACAATACATTCTCTGCAATGATACTTTTCACATTATTCCCACTGTAACAGACAGGCAACTTTCCTCTGAGAACGGCCTTGGACGCTGATAAACATGTCTCTGAGGGAAATAGTTCTTGAGACAAAACATTCTTTCTAGTGTCATATCAGAAGTTTTCCAAGGTAAGAAATGGTCCAACTATAAGTTAACCCTATCAGGGACTCTCTAATGTGCTGGAGCTTCTGAGCAAGAGGCCTATATATATGTGTATTCATATAGGTACGGTGCAGGTAGGTAAAATCGTATCGCTGGCCTTATCATTCCCCCATTTGACATCCGTGGAGCATGGATATGGTTCATCACTGGTGGTTGGGTCGTAGCTGGAGGTTTTAAGGACTCTACCCTCAGTCGCAGGTTGATCAAGGGACCACAGGTGAAAACATCCTCCAAGTACTAGTACAGCATCCAACCTCCAGAAATGTCCAGGCGGCACAGATTCAAGAGAACCGATAAGAGAAAGAAAGCATAGTAACGTTAGTCTCTTATATGAGGGTGAAGCTTCTTCCTGTTTGTCGAGGTTTTATACGAGAGAAAATACACATGAACACTTTTACTGAAAAACAGATCAGTATTATGCATAAGACCACTTGGAAGAGACCCTGAAGGACTCCCATTAGTTTATGGGCATCACCATAGGATAGACAAAAATAGTACCATACGTTTTATTGAAAGTTATAGATGGCGGAACAAACTTACAGCAGATGTGGTAGTAAGATCTGCAATAACCGAAAGAAAATACTAAACAATGGGTGAGTCTGTACAGTATACATCAATATACAGCTTAGTTACAACAAAACAAATAAAAGCTTATTATCAATACCCAAACTAATATATGTATGTGACAAATACCTCTCCGGATTTTATCAAAATAACCAAACCTTACTGTCTCATCACTCCTGTCCCTAAGATTTGTCCCTAATCCTGACTACAGATGTAGCCCCCTTCTCTAGGTCCCTTTACCGTAGGACTGCTTTAAAGGTAAGACAATCCTCCGTCCCGAACCTAACTAGTCTCCTGTCACTCCTACGTCTCCCTGTGACACTGAGTGATCAGACAATAAGTTCTTCACTGTATATAACAGATGTGACTCTATCACAAGGACTCTACCACTTTGGTATCATGTGGGTATTGGAAAGTCACAAAAACTAACTTTAAAAAGTTTCTGAAAATAAAAAGTTTAGATGTGAACAAATCTTATCTCATGGCAAAAGCAAAAATAAAAAGTTGATTGATACATAAACCAAAAACAGCATAACAGGTAAATGCAATAAAATCTCCACAATGTGACCTACTATGTAACCACTAGATTCACTTATAATAACCAATTAGTGAATTCACAATCTTCAGTAAGGGATTTTCAAAATTTCCACTTCTTTTTAGTCTTTTTACTTCATTTTGTACCTAGAAAACGTCTTTATGATTAGATCACACAGGACTAATGACTGGTCGCATGGTCACATCTCTTCCTGTACATAATCATATAGTATTATACATACACCAATAATATGAAGTAACTGGGCGCTTAATACCGATATAATATTTGGATCCTACTGAATTGTCTCTTGTCTGACTGAGATCATCATATATTACACATAAAATAACCACCATAGAAATAAAAGCAAAGTGTAAACCATACATCACCTAAAGTTTCAAAGCCTTTTTATGAGAATAATATATATCATATGATCCTTTTTGTAATAGTAGCATTGGTATGGATCCTTTATCCTTAAACCCATCTTTTGACTGACAGGCCTCTTTACAGACACTTGGACTCTTGGCCTCAGTTATATCGCTTCTTTTAAGGCCACTCGTATCACCTCAGACATTGGCTTTGTCGTCTCCCATAGTTTTGGCTTGACCTGTAAAGAAGACACCAATATAGACAAGGACATACCTATATGGACCACCTGTGGCAGGTGGATGACGTCCACTTACATTCCCTGAAACAGGCAGGAAGATGACAGACTATGCAGACAGGCACTTTACGGTGTTACTTACAGTAGGTTATGACAGGTGTAGATAATACAGCCGTACACAACCCTCTCTGCTATATTTGTTGTCCCCTGGGCCGCCCAATGTGAGGATTCTACACCACATTACACATGGCTTCCTTCTGCTGGTTTTGTCAGATAACTTACAGTGGGATACAAGGCAGGCGGCAAACACAGTTACTTACTGTCTGACTGCCATCTTTACCCAGTACCTCTTCTCCATCCGCTGGTCTCACAGCTTGTTGCTGATTGTCTCTGGAAAAGACTTAAAAACAAACAGATCCACATCTCCTCCTCCACCTGTACACTATGTGCGGTTACCTCAGGAAGAGACTGGAAACATCTCCCCATTCCCTTGTACGCTTTGTACACTGTTACCTTGGGAAGAGCACAGAAACCACCGCATCACCAGCTTCATCCATCACCATTTAGGCTTCAGGGTTTGTCTGCGTGAACGTTGCTTCAGCCGCTCTATGGCAGCTTTTCTTCTTCTTTGAACAGTTTTTTTTGAACGCTTCTTTGAAGTGTTTTTGGTAAGCCCAGGGACCAAAACAAATCTCTAATTTGCCAATTAACCCATAATGGTGGGCTTCATATAGACATCTGCACAGTTACCTTCAACCATCCTACATGTCTCAGTGATTGTCCTCACCTCCAGCTTATAGCAGGAGCGGTTTCTGCAGTGGAACGTCACTCTGCATGGCGGTCACCATATATCCTTGCGTCTTGTGTCATCCATCTTTGAAAAGTCTGAGATAATCTACAATGAAAACTTTTAAACTTTCATTAATATTTGGGCTTTCAATTACATTTTCATCTTTCACAATTTAAAATATCAAACACAATAAGTAACAAAAACATCCTTATTCAAAAATAAAAATTTGTACGGTGTTTAAAATGTTTTTTTTTTTTTTTTTTTTTTAAACATCAAAATGGGCTACTCCCATTTCCATTCACCTCTATCCCCTCCCCCATTTGAATCTACATCAAGAGGCAACAGAGATGCTAGATTCAATGCACTTAACACAAAATATATATATATTGGGGGGGCATAAGGAGTGCAGACTGGAGCCATGGACATGGGTTTGGTTTTTACTAGGGATAAAAGTACATATATATTCATGAGCTAAGTTTGCTATAATCATCACAAAACTGTTACCCCTAAAAATAACAAATAAAAATAATTAAACATTGTACACTCGTCCTATATTAACCTTCTTTTGATAAAAAAATTTAATAAAACACACCTTAAAGATGAAATGTAAAACATACGGTATATAGAATAATTCTTTTTGTCAGAACCTTCAGCTTAATTTGTACCATCATTAGCTGAAATGAATCCATTCCTCTAGTAAGCGTCTCTTATCAGTAAGTAGAACGCTCTGTACCTCACTTCTAACCTTGAGCAGTGAGCAGTAAAATCATAGATACAAGAGTTAAAACTTCTTTTTTTTTTTCTAACATCCTTGAAGTTACAGAAGATATCAGCGCTGTGCTCTTATGCACCAGACTGTAACCTTGGACAGTGGCACACATACTTATAACTTAGTAGGAAAAAAAACAATTTGCGTAGAACTTATTAGGATAGATGTGTACACATATGTACACATATATATATATAAACACTTGTTAATAAAGTTACATAGAAATATATATATTTTACTGTAGTAAACTACTTCTTCTTTGAAATATCATACGTTGGGGACACACACTTAAAGAAAATCTGCTTACAATATATATTGGGATACATATATATACTTTTTAAATAAATGTGTAAGTTACAGTAATAAGTTACTACAGGCTCCTTATACCATTGGGTTCTTAATAAGTGCACAAAATTCTGCGTTTGATCTTTACCAATTATCACTTTTCTCTTGACATTCCTAATAAAACGTACTTTTTCTCTCTGACTCCTACTGACACTTCCGTATAACAATCTTATACACTAATAGGTCTAATAGACCCAGCTCCTTCAAACAGTCTCATTGCTTTTCCCTCCAACAAACCTTTGTCTAACTTTCTTCACCATCAGGTAATAATATTCATTAATAAATGTGCAAAACAGTTGTTAGACTCTATCGGAAAGTCCTGTGCCCGCCCCCTCAGTGACACTAAGCAGTATGGGCGGAGGACAGAAATGCCAGGAGTTAAAATGGCCACCGGACTAGATAACCGGATATAAGGGTGTTGGCTTAGGGCATGGTTTTGAGACGTCACAATTATAATACAGACGTGGATGATATGTGGGAGTGGTTGGCTTTCCGTCGCCATCTTTGAGGGCTGATTACAGAAAAGTGGCGTACACAAATAAGCAAATGTTCCACGGTCGGGACAACAGAAAATGATCAACATTTTGTAACATGTAACATACTTCTAAAGGGGAACACCAGCTTAGTAAGACTGGCTGAAATACAGTATAATGTAGGAGAGTACATTACATTACACTAACAGCTCTGATTCTTTTTTTTTCTTTTTTCTAATGCTGCTTGCATGTGATCTGCAGCTCTCAGAGCTGGTTGATGGCCTTGTACAAAACATAACAAATAACACACAAAAAAAACTTTGTATGCTGCTTCACTACGCAGCATTAATTAACCTCTTCAGCTCTCTCAGTACTGTATCTAGCAATGAGCTGGACTGTTCTCCTTGTCTGAGTACGTGGCTTTGTACTTAGACACTTACATGGCAATATACACTATTTGAGGTTAGGCTGCCCACCTCCACAAAGGCATTGGTCTTACTATCAGGTCAGGGGCACTTTAAATCAAAGTAACTACTTCAACAGCCGACCAGGGGGAAGATTCCTGCAGAACAAAGGGTCTATATGCCACCATTGGACGTAGGTTGGCTTTTCGCAGGATCTGGGGTTTGTATACAGATATAAACTGGGTACAATGGTGTAACATAATGATGTGGCTTGGGTCTGCCACACACACTACAATATTCTGTCTTATCTAGATATTGTTGGTCACCGGCACATGACATGTCCACCCAGCTGGACCTGTGCTTCCCACCCATTATCCTGAATGTTTTCCTTCTGTCTGACCCTCTGGCTCTCATCTATCTACTCCACACCCTCCCCTCTTAGAACTCTAATCCTTGATTCCCCCTTAGGGATAATACTTCGATTAACCCCCAAGGTTCCTGGAAATTCCAAGGACCCATTTGCCCTGCATGTTACATGTAGGTCTGGTTACCTACCCACAAGGCAAAATAAGTGTGCACAGGAGTGTGAGGGGTTTCCCAGGTGTTGGTCAGAGAGCCAGAGGCTGGTGGGGCTAAGGCATGTATCTGTCTTCATATCAAATCTCCTAAAGATCTGTTCTAGATCTTGCACTGCATCTTCTCATGCCCATCGCTAACTATATCTTCCTTAGCTTCACATCAGCTTCACATAAACTTCTTGTGGAGACTGGGGATCCCTTCTTTTAGTGAATAACTGTCTCATCCTTGCTCAGCTAATCCCTAGGTAGCGTATTGGGGAACGAAACCTAAACCTTAGGTTTTAACAAGCACAGCCGCTATAGGCCCAGCCGTCACAGTGACACACTATGGCGACGCACTACAGCAACCTTGCTATAGGCCCAGCCGTCACAGTGACACACTATGGCGACGCACTACAGCAACCTACTGTCCCTCGTTGCTAATTCCTCCTAGGGGGCAAGGGGGTAAGTCACAGATCTTCTGACCTGCTCTCTACCACAGTACAAGCACAAATAATGGGATCAATACAAGTATTGTTCCCGCTGCTCGAGACAGATATCACTTATCAGGAACCCGTTCACTCCAAAAGTTATGTGCCTGCTGTCTGTGACCTCGCAGCTGTTCTCGATGCCATGCTGTATTACAAGGGTTAAGCATTAATCACAGCCTCCCCGTAAGGACGCAGAAGTGATCATGTTCGGCAATCCCTTTCCTTAATTCAGCATAAATACAGCAACAGCTTATCTCAATCACACAACAGTTTGCGATGGCAATGCAGCACTTTAACCTTGTCCTATCCTGGGTTACAGAGTTCTTTGTCTAACAAATAGACTCAGCTTTACAAACATATATAGAGAACACAGGTGTGACGGGAATCTGATTAGATCCGTTCCCCTGAGGCGCAGATAGTACGTAAGAAAGGAAAGTCTTTCTTACCTGGCCAGTTATATCTGCGCGTCCGATGACGGATAAATCACCACATCCCGTCAGTCTGCGTTCTAGTTTGCAAGCGGCTGAGTCCCTGCCAAGGGCGCCAAATGTTAAGGTTAAATTTATATGTTGACCTCTCTCTATGGAGAGAAGCCAAAAACCCAGGTAAAGGATGGTTCTTTAATTATATCTAGAGTTGGAATCCTGCAGTATTACCAGCTCGTTACTTATACGTCATGGACACAGATAAGACAATGTATCATGATTATAAGCCTGGAGAAAATGGCCCAAGTTTTATTATGGTAATCACATTTTATAGACAGATAAAATATAGGGTGGTAACAAATGCTAATAAGACATAGATGAGGCGGTGCTAGTGATTTAGATATTCAGTCATGCGCAATGGCATCTATATTAGTATTCATTATTATTATTCAAAAAGGTTAGAACAATACATTCTCTGCAATGATACTTTCACATTATTCCCACTGTAACAGACAGGCAACTTTCCTCTGAGAACGGCCTTGGACGCTGATAAACATGTCTCTGAGGGAAATAGTTCTTGAGACAAAACATTCTTTCTAGTGTCATATCAGAAGTTTTCCAAGGTAAGAAATGGTCCAACTATAAGTTAACCCTATCAGGGACTCTCTAATGTGCTGGAGCTTCTGAGCAAGAGGCCTATATATATGTGTATTCATATAGGTACGGTGCAGGTAGGTAAAATCGTATCGCTGGCCTTATCAGAGGTCCTCCCCTTCAACTTAGCACCTAGTTCTCTAAAATTATTTTTAATAGACCTCCACCTACCTTGTATCCTGTCATTGGTTCCCACATGGACCATGACAGCTGGGTCATCCCCAGCCCCCCCAAGTAATTTATCCACCATTTCCACCACATGCCGAACCCTGGCACCAGGGAGACAGCAAACCATTCGGTTGAGGCGGTTTTGCTGACAAATTATTCTATCCGTCTTCCTGATTATAGAATCCCCTACAACCACTAGCTGTCTAGGCCTACCTACAATACCATCTTGTTACCAACTTGTTAAGTTTTATATTTTTCTAATAAAAAGAATTACAGGATTTAACTCAGGATCAGTAATGTAATGTATGTACACAATGACCCCACCAGCAGAATAGTGAGTGCAGCTCTGGAGGGCGTGGTGAGCAGACGTACCTGTGTGAGCTCCTGAGAACCAGAGCAGAGCAGAGAGGGTGAATTCCATCTGCCTTTCCCAGGAAGGTGGCAGGTTCCTGGGAGGGGGCCCCCACTATGGAGTCCCGGACTCCCACTCTCCGGTCCAGGCTGGCGGAGAGTGGGGAGAATCATCCATTACCAGCCAGTGCTCCTGAGGTGCCTTCGGTAAGAAGATCTAGCCGCACTCCCAGCAATGTGGGTCTGGCTCCGTTGGCACCAGTCAGAAGCCAAAAGGCTTCACAAAGTAAAGGAGGGAGGAAGAAAGATGAGCCATGTGGCCCTAATCCATCTAGGGCCCAAGCAAGTGTTGTGGAGTGGGGGGTTTCAGGCCCCAAGGAGTCTATGGACACCTTCACCTCCAGGATTGTGGCCAAGCTCCAGGAATACCAGCACCTGGGGAAACAGCTGAGAGAGCTGCGGGTGGAGCACAGGTTCCTGAGAAGCAATGCAGGTACAGCCAGCAAGAGGAGCAAGCCTGTGCTCTCCCAGCGTATACAGGCCCTGAGAGCTGAGATCCAGAGGATGGAGGGTGAGCGGCAGATCCTTCTGGAAGGTGCTGGGCCTTTCCAAGAGAAAATGCTCAATGAGGAAAGGTTTGAGCAGATGAGAAGAAAGAGCGCTAATCTGGACTATGAGGCAAGTGATGAAGAGAGTGAGGGAGAGGAAGAAGCTGAAGCGGGAGAAGTGGCAGAAATGTCGCAGTGTGTTTCCCAAAGCGCTTCCCAGGATCCCCCAATGATGTCTTCCAGGAGTGCGGGTGAGGAGATGGCTGAGGCGGGAGATACAGAGAGGTCCCAAAGCCAGGAGACTGCACCCAGGAAAAGTACTGTGCATGAGAGCAGCGTTCCAGAGACCCAGGCGAGTGACTACATCCAGGCTGCTCAGGTGGCCCTACCTGAGTCTGCGGAGTCTGAGGAGGAGATGGATGGAGGCCTGCTGAAAGCCATTATCCAGCAGGAGTCCCCAACAAGACTGGAGAATTTCTCCTTTGGAGAGGAGCTGGGGGAAGACTCCTCTGTAGGGAAGAAGAAGAGGAAGAAAAGTAAAGAGGAGCAAGTAAGCTTTGTATTTTCTCCTTTCCAGCAGTCTGGGGGGGCTGAGAAGTCAGTCCAGTCTGCTGGCTCCTCTAACCTGCCAGTCCCCGTTTCTGATGTGGAGCGGGGCCAGCAAAGAGGAGAGATAGATGGCAAGATGGTGGTGGGCACCGCTTCCGCTGGTATCTGTAGTGGGAGCAGTGTTAGTAAAGCAAGTAAGGGGCCGAACATGAAGGTGCAGGGCGATTCGAGAAGCTCCAGTGTTGGGGGACGCTCCTCTGTGGGGCAGGTCCGGGCACTGGAGGCTGGTGAAGGGCTTGGGCGGCCGAGCAGTGGCAGGGCAGCGGGCTCTGCTGTGTCAGGACACATGTCCGGTGTGGATGCCTGTGCCCCTGCTGATCCTGCAGGTGGCATAAGAGAAGAGGTGGCACTAGAAGTTGCGTCTGTTGTGCCCACCTCTAAGAGTAAAGACAATAAGACTGTAAATACATCAAAATCTGCTAAAGACATTTTAAAACCAGCCACCCTGGTGTACAAGCCTAGCCCAGCTAATACTGCAGAAGCTATGGAAGTGGTGATGGCTGATGGGAGTGGTAGTGGTGTGCATGGAGGTGGTAGTAGTGGTGTGCATGGAGGTGGTAGTAGTGGTGTGCATGAAGGTGGTAGTAGTGGTGTGGATGGAGGTGGTAGTAGTGGTGTGGATGGAGGTGGTAGTAGTGGTGTGCTTGGAGGTGGTAGTAGTGGTGTGCATGGAGGTGGTAGTAGTGGTGTGCATGGTGGTGGTAGTAGTAGTATGCAAGTTGGGAGGGGTGGTGTTGTGCATGATCAGAATAATGGTTTGCAGGATGAGAATGGTAGTCCCTGTATTTCTGTAAATGCTGATGGTACCATGGTTAATGGCAGTAATGTTGGGAATACTGTGGGGAATGTTGCTAGTGAGGCAGGGACTGGTCCGGCTGCCCCCCCAGCTGCTACTAGGAGTTATGCAAGTGTGGCAGCTGGGGCATCGGGGAGATCCTCACCTCCAGGCCCAAATGGGGAAGGTCACTTGCAACGGCGCCTCCTGGAGGCATTGCGGAGAGGAGAGAGAACACTCCAAGTAGAGGGAAGGGAGGTCGACCTGTCTTTCTACATAGAGAGACATGGTTTAGGGGCCTTCCAAGAGCATAATGGAGGGGTGGTCTGGTCCCTCCAAACACCCGGGCAGGAGACTGGCCGTAGGAATGTGGCCCGTCTGGTATGGAGAGGCAGTGATGCGTGCCCATCCAGGGCAAAGGTGGTGGAGCTTCTCTTCCAGATGGGCTTCAGGGCGAGTGACATCTTTGCCCTGATTCACCCCTACGGCACCTCCGAATTTGACATCAGCTTTGTTAGACCAGAGGGGCTGGAGGTGTTCTGGTCTAACTACGAGTTGGTGAAAGATGCGCCCGGATGGCGAGATTTTGCCGTAAAGGCGGTATCTCGCCAAAGTGCTGTGAAGAAAGTGACCGTTCTCACACGTAACGAGTCACTTTCTTGTTATGACATAATGACCTGGCTGAGCAGGTACGGGGAGGTGACGGACGTCCCCCGAAAAAACTGTGATGAGCATGGCATTTGGTCTGGGGCCTGGACGTTTTCCGTTCGTCTCAAACGTTCAGGGAACACGGTCGCCCACATACCATCAGCTGCCTTTCTTGGCCGTGATAGGATCCAGGTTTTCTACCAGGGGCAACCGAAGCTGTGCCACAGGTGCGGCGATCCCACACACTTTAGTGCAAACTGTACCAAGCTGGTGTGTGCACTGTGTGGTGAGGAGGGTCATCTGGCTGCCTCCTGTGGCCGGATTAGGTGTAACCTGTGTGGTGACTTAGGTCACCCATTTAGCCGGTGTCCACGTTCCTTCTCCAATGCTGTAGCCGCCCGGGCTGGGGAGAGCCATGAGGTTGCCACGGGGGAGGGGACCAGCAAAGGTGAAGGGGCATCAGGGCCAGTGAAGAAAAAGCATAAGAGCCCCTCTCAACTAAAGCGAGAGGAAAGGCGCAGAAGTAGCAGGGACCCTGGAAGTTCCCAGGTGGCAGTAGTAGTTCAGGGTCCTGCTGCTGGCGCTGGCTCAGATGGTCAGGCTGAGGCTCTGGAGGACACTGAGTTAAATGAGGAGATCAGGAGACTTCACCGAGAGGAAGGTCAGGATGCCATTTCCTCTAGTTCTTCCCAGTATGAGAGTCTGGATGAAGGTGGGAGGAAGTGGCCAAAAGAGAAAAAGGGCAGCAAAGGGAAGAGTGGGAAGAGGCCTAAGGCAACTTTACCCTCTAAACCCGGTGTTACAGGCCAAATGTCAAAGGAAACCCCGGCCAACCCCCCTCTGATTGTTCTCTCTAATAGGTATCAGTCCCTTGATGGTTCCCCCTCCTTTTCTTCTTCAGAGGAGGGAGGGGAGGCGGTAGAGCCTCCAGGAGACGTTGAGCCTGCCCCTGTTGAGGCTGGTTCTTTGAGGGGGCAGGTGGCCCCTGGGTCTGGAGATGAGGATCAGAGTATGGATATGACTGCTACACTAAAGAGGTCTAAAGAAGAAGCTAAGGGGTCTTCCTCTGATTTAGAAGGGGGAGGGAAGAAGGGAAAGAAATAGGTGAGTTAGGCCGTCCAACTCGATCACCCATGATGGCGGCACTCACCCCATTGACGCTGGCATCCATTAACTGTGCCAGCATTAAGTCTGATACGGCTAGATTTGCAGCCTTTGATTTTCTCGGTCGTATTAACGCCGACATTTTGTTTTTGCAGGAGACCAGGTTGACAGACCAAGCCTTGCTAGTAAAAGCCAAGCGAGAGTGGAGGCATGGGCCTTCACACTGGTCTCTTGCGGCTGAGCCGTATAGTGGGGTGGCGGTCCTTTTTACCGCTCCTGTAGAATGCAGACGGGTTATTGAGTTGGAAATGGGGAGGTGCCTGATCTTGGATGTCCTCATGAAGGGGCAAGAGCTCAGGCTCATTAACATCTATGCCCCACAGACTAAGTGGGACCGTAAAAGCCTTTTTATGAGGATTAAGCCCTTTCTTTTTACGAGTCGGCAGGTGGTCTTTGGTGGAGACTTCAATACTATCACAAGATCTCAGGACAGGAGAGGCGCCAAAGACAAGCTGGCTTATGATAGCATGGCCCTGATTAGTATAGTTAGGGAAGCTCGCCTAGAGGATGCCCACATCCGGACCCCCTCAGGCCACGCGGGTTTCACCTATCATCGAGGTAGCTGCAGGTCTAGATTAGACAGGTTTTATTTAAAGGAGGAAGCCGTCTCTTCCGCAGTGTCCGTGGTTGAGGTGGAGTTCTCCGATCACTGTTTAATTTTGTTTTCCCTGAATGTTTCAGAGACCCCCCGGATGGGTAGAGGCTACTGGAGGCTGAATTCGTCCCTCCTGGAAGAAGCAGAGGTAAGACAATCCTTTGAGGATTTTCTTCAGAGTCAGGTACCTCTACTGGGCCTATGTAGTAGTAAGTCAGAGTGGTGGGAGATATTCAAGAAGCGGGTTGCGAGGTTCTTCCGCCAGCTCTCGAGCCTCAGGTCCCTGAATAGGTATCGTGTGTATCAGGGCCTGAGGAGGAAACTCGAGCATCTCGTCTCGACTGGAGGTAGTAGAGAGGAGATCTCCAGAGTGAAAGCCTTGCTCATGAGGTGTCAGTATGATAGGCACGCATCTTTAGTTTTTGAGAGGGATTTCGGGAGGTACCGCTCGCCCGACCCCTACAGAAACTGTAAGATGTCAGTGAGTAGTAAGATCGTGACTGGACTGGTTGATAGTACGGGATCTCTGAACCGGTCCAGATAAGGGATCCTGGAGGTCGTCAGATCCTTTTACTCACACCTCTTGGGGAGGAAGGATCTAGATCGGGATGTGATGTCGGGTTTCCTGGCTGAAGCCATTCCTGAGCCAGGGGTAGACCCCTCTCTTGATGTTTTGGCAGAAGAGATCAGGGAAGAGGAAGTTAGACTGGCGATTGAAGGGCTTGCCCTGAAGAAGTCGCCAGGTCCAGATGGCTTAACATCTGAGTGGTATAAGACCTTCAGGGACCTCTTGGTTCCCCTCTTGACCGAGGTCTTTAATGAGTGTCTTTCCTCGGGCACTCTGCCGAGGTCAATGAGGAGGTCAGCCCTGATTCTTCTGTCAAAGGGTAAAGATTCGAGCCGTATTGAGAATTGGAGGCCCATAGCTCTTCTCAATACGGACAGGAAGATTCTGGCCAAGATACTGTTTAATCGGCTGGTGAAGTTTGCACCCCGGCTCCTTTCGGGGGCTCAGCACTGCTCTGTTCCAGGCCGAAGCACCTTAAGTGCTGTCCTTAGTGTCAGGGAAGCAGTGGAGCAGAGTAGTGCGGGTCTTTGGAAGGGGTACTTGCTGTCCCTGGATCAGGCCAAGGCATTTGATCGGGTGAACCACAAGTACCTCTGGTCTGTCCTTCTGAGATATGGCCTACCAGATACTTTTGTCAATTGGCTTAAGACCTTGTATGCAGGGGCAGAGAGTTTCCCGCTGGTGAACGGTTGGTCTGGCCGCTCTTTTGAGGTTGGGTCTGGTGTTCGCCAGAGCTGTCCTTTGAGCCCACTGTTGTATGTGTTCGCGATCGACCCTTTCATTAGGAGGGTTGGTTGTGGACCATTGGCAGGGGTCGGGATGAGCCTGAAGGAGCCAGAAGCCACCCTGAGAGTGGTAGCTTACGCTGATGATGTCACTATCTTCGTATCCTCGAGAGAGGAGGTCGATGTGGTGATGTCGGAGGTGGACCGCTACTCAGAGGCATCTGGGTCCAGAATCAACCCGGATAAGTGTGAAAGTCTCTGGCTGGGAGGGGGAGATCCCGAGTTTGATCTCCCGGACACCCTTCCAGGGCCCCAAGACTCTGCAAAAATCCTAGGCATTACATTCGGTCAGGGTGATTACCCCACTAAAAACTGGGATAGTAGGCTCCAGAATGCCGCTCAGAGGGTGGACCAGTGGAAGGGTTGGTCTTTGACCCTCAGGGAAAGGGTACACCTGATCAAATCGTACCTGCTCCCTTTGTTCATCTACCTGGGCAGTGTATGTATCTTGCCAGAGGCTTCCTATACTAGGATCTACAGCCTGTTCTTCCAGCTGTTATGGGGGAATAGGCTGAACCTGGTCAAGAGAGATGTTACGTACCGCACGAGGAGACTAGGGGGTTTGTCTATGGTGAACCCTGTGGTGTTCTTAGTGAACACCTTCTTGAAAGCTAACATCGCAAACCTCTGGAAAGAGAGGGCTCCTCCGTGGGTACTCTCCTGCAGGGAATGGTTTCGGCCTTTCTTCCAGGAATGGGAGACAGGAGGGCGAGTGAAGGACCTTCGTACACCCCATGGGTATCTTCCGGCTTACGCTACCCCGACTCTGAAGATGATACGCCGATGGGGTCTGGGAATGTGGGAAATCAGGACTCAGTCGAGGAAATTCCTTGACCAAAGGGTTCTGTTGACCCATTTCCAGAAGCCCTTGGCGCTCAGGGATTGCCCAGGTCAGGATCTAGAGGTTGGGCTTAGTCTTTTAAATTCGAAACGGATCCCTCAGAAGTTTTGGGATTTGGCCTGGCGCTGCTTCCAGGGGAAGCTATATGTGAGGGACAACTTGAAGTGCAGGAGCTCCGATGATCGGGGGTGTCCCCGTGAGGAGTGTGGGAATATGCTGGAGAGTATGGATCATTTCCTGCTTCATTGTCCCTTCAATATAGGGGTTTACACCAGGGTGGGCGCCTCCATAGGTTGGAGTCAGTAAGTCAGCCTCACCTATCCGGAGTGGGCTTATGGAGCATTCAGGAACCTGGGTGGCCGAGATCGCTGCATGTTATTTTTAGTCAGCATAGTAGTTAGGTAACACACATGGAACGCACGGTGTCTAGTATCTACACAGCGTAGAGTCCTCTCCGAGGTGGAGGTCTGTAGGAACATCACTGGTGACCTCGGGAAGATCAAGTCTTTGGAGTATGGTAGGCTGGGTACCAGTAGGGCTTCTCTCCTGTGGAGAGGTTTTTCTTTCGCTGTGCCCTAGGTACTGAACCCACTGGGTGAGGGACAATAATTATGGTTAGGGAGAGATTAGGTAGGGACAGCGGTAGGGAAAGCTTGTAGGGTCAGTTTAAACTTAGGGTTAGAGGTAGGGGGAGAGCAGGGTAAGATAGTAAGGGATAGTTTATAAATTTCATGTACCCGGTCTGCCATCCTCCGATCCCGGTGGAGGGCTGGTGCATGCCACTTTAGATTTTTGTTTTGTTTTTCTGGTCAGCAGTAGGTATAAAGGGCTTACAGGCTACCGAACTTGGGCCTTATTATAATTGTGTATTGTTATGTTATTATGGTGTGCTATGTTTATGTTTATATATGTTATGTGATAAGTGTTGGCAGGGTTATGGCTGAATAAGTCATATGAACTTTATTGACATTATAGTCATTGTATATATTGTATATATGAGGGGATACAGAATAGGTTGGGAGGGGGGTATGGGGGGGGGGTCTGTGGGCAGCTGAGAACTGAATGGAGCTGATGTTAAAAATGGACTGAACTTTGACTCCATGAACTGAGCTCACACTGGGGTCTAAGGGTAGGTGGTGGGGCACGTGGGTAATAGATAAGAGTTGTGTGTTCTGTTTTGCTGTTATTAGTGTTGTATAGGTTCTGTGTTAATTTTACAGGGCAGCCGGGCTTATGTGTTGTGCTCGAGTAACCAGTAACATTTTTTTTTTTTGTCCCCCCCCCCCTTATTGATTTATGTTTTTACAATATCTGTGGTTATATGATTATATGTTATATGCTTTATTTTGTTACGCCTGGATGGCTTTTTTTTTTTTTGTGTGTGTGTGTATATACAGTATGTGTGTGTATATATGTATAGTTTTGTTTATTTACTTTTAACCCAGGTTTGGGAGTTTTGGTTTTGTTCTTTCTCTAGCCAGGGCGGCTTCTCTTTATTTAAGATTACAGCCGAGGATGGCTTTGTAGTTTACGTTTTATGGCTTAAATTGTCTGGATTGACTTTTTTTTTTTTTTTTTAATGTATGAATAGTTACTATTAATGCTGGGCTGGCTTGGTGGCAAAAATTTAATGGTGATTTTGTTTTGCTTTTATACTGTAATAATGGTTATTTAATGTCATTTAATTATGTAATTTACTGATATGTTTAAGTTATGGCGAGATATGCCTTGTTTGTAAATTTTTATATTTTTCTAATAAAAGAATTACAGGATGTAACTCAGGATCAGTCATGTAAAGCTGTACACTCACCGGCCACTTTATTAGGTACACCATGCTAGTAATGGGTTGGACCCCCTTTTGCCTTCAGAACTGCCCCAATTCTTGGTGGCATAGATACAACAAGGTGTTGGAAGCTTCCTCAGAGATTTTGGTCCATATTGACATGATGGCATCACACAGTTGCCGCAGATTTGTCGGCTGCACATCCATGATGCGAATCTCCCGTTCCACCACATCCCAAAGATGCTCTATTGGATTGAGATCTGGTGACTGTGGAGGCCATTGGAGTACAGTGACCTCATTGTCATGTTCAAGAAACCAGTCTGAGATGATTCTAGCTTTATGACATGGCGCATTATCCTGCTGAAAGTAGCCATCAGATGTTGGGTACATTGTGGTCATAAAGGCATGGACATGGTCAGCAACAATATTCAGGTAGGCTGTGGCGTTGCAACGATGCTCAATTAGTACCAAGGGGCCCAAAGAGTGCCAAGAAAATATTCCCCACACCATGACACCACCACCACCAGCCTGAACCGTTGATACAAGGCCGGATGGATCCATACTTTCATGTTGTTGACGCCAAATTCTGACCCTACCATCCGAATGTCGCAGCAGAAATCGAGACTCATCAGACCAGGCAACATTTTTCCAATCTTCTACTGTCCAATTTCGATGAGCTTGTGCAAATTGTAGCCTCAGTTTCCTGTTCTTAGCTGAGCGGAGTGGCCCCCGGTGTGGTCTTCTGCTGCTGTAGCCCATACTGTGTACTGTGCGTTCAGAGATGCTCTTCTGCCTACCTTGGTTGTAACGGTTGGCTATTTGAGTCACTGTTGCCTTTCTATCAGCTCGAACCAGTCTGCCCATTCTCCTCTGACCTCTGGCATCAACAAGGCATTTCCGCCCACAGAACTGCCGCTCACTGGATGTTTTTTCTTTTTCGGACCATTCTCTGTAAACCCTAGAGATGGTTGTGCGTGAAAATCCCAGTAGATCAGCAGTTTCTGAAATACTCAGACCAGCCCTTCTGGCACCAACAACCATGCCACGTTCAAAGGCACTCACATTACCTTTCTTCCCCATACTGATGCTCGGTTTGAACTGCAGGAGATTGTCTTGACCATGTCTACATGCCTAAATGCACTGAGTTGCCGCCATGTGATTGGCTGATTAGAAATTAAGTGGTAACGTGCAGTTGGACAGGTGTACCTAATAAAGTGGCCGGTGAGTGTATATTCTCAGTTCCATAGTTAGTAATGCCACAATACATCTTGCTATACATTTTGTCTGTGTACTCTAGTGTAGGATTGGTTATAGGCTCCTATACCACATAATGTACAAACCTCATCATACTGTAATGCTTATCCAATTGTTTGCAGACCAGAGATTATAGAAGATTATAGAAGTCTGTATTACGTAATAAAAATCTAATATGAACAGTACAATCCTGACACCATCCCAGACGCATCTACTGTACTTACATCTCTTCTATCTCACAATGTTACCTGGTAGCAGAATGCCTCTGGTAAGATGGACATCCAAGGACGGTGACGAGTAACTATATAAATATACTGTATATGTCCCTGTGTGTAGGTGGAGCAGTGGGTGGGGGGGCACCCTGTCGGTGGATCAGCCATCAGCCCATATCAGAAGGTCTTCCTTTGTTTCTGTAGACAATGGGGCATAGGTCTCACCTAATGACAGCTATATATTATCCCTGTGCATCCACTGATCCATGACCATGACCTGGGCACAGTGACAGATATCTGTGTATTATCCAGCTATGTTCTCTGTACTCCGCCGGATTGTTGTCCATATATCCGTGTGCTGTGTATATACTCAGTATATGAAGTCGCCCTGTGCCTGTACTGCAGCCCTGATGTATATTCCTGAGATGACAGGATTACCTACAGGAGGAGAAAACCACGGCACTCGATATTGCAAGAATAAGTGAGGGTTTATTTATTTAGCAAATAGATACAAGGTATTAACTCCGACCGTACATAAGAAATGCAAGGGATGAGACCAAATAACATATGGTGCGACGTTTCGGTCCGCTATGGACCTTCCTCAGGCAATGGGGTCTCTTAAGAGCTGTATGCAGGGAGAAGGACCCTTCTCCCTGCATACACCATAGCTTTTGGTGTAGATTTAGAAAAAAAAAAAGCTACAGGCATGGGCAAAAAGAGCTGTAAAAAGTTGGAAAAGAGCATAAAAAGCAAGATCAAAAATGTTTGAAAAATTTTTTAACCTAAAAAAAATAAATATATATGCTGGTGGAACGGGGAGCAGTCCTTGCAGCTATTGGGTGACATCCATGTGACTGGTGTGGGGGGCTCGTCCAAGATCAATCCCCATGGGTTCTCATCTTAGTGGTCGTTGTTGTGTCTTTAGTGCTTACTACAATGGGCTTGGTCTCTGTATTGTGATTGACAGCTCTGCTACTCTGCCCTGTTTTGAGGGGTTACTGAGCACAGGACATACTCATATACAAGATAATATACATGTCTGTGATGATGATGATGGAGTAATCCTGTGTAGGGATCATCTTAATGATCGGCTGTGATCCAACCACAGCAAAGTACATGATATACAACCCAAGATTTATATTTTTCCTGCTATCGTCCCATTCTCGGTTCTGCCTCGGTTCCTATGTAATTGAAGCTACGTAAATATGTAAGATAAACGTTATCATTTCTCGCTATTTTAAAGGTTTCTGCTTGCTGTCTTTGAATGGAAATCTTCTTATTGACACCAGTAACCTGAGAAGCCTTCCCGACCTTCCTGTCTCAGTGTAGGTGACCCTTCTACACTGGAGAATTGCAGCGGTGCTGTCCACTGCTTAATTACTTTACTATGGGAAATGTGGCTAAGATTGTCCCACTTAAAGGGGATTTCCAGGATTAGAAAAAGAACAGCTACCTTTTTATAAAAACAGCACCACCCTTGTCCTCAGGCAGTATGTGGTATTACAACTCGGCTATATTCACTAGTATTGTAGCTCCATTCAATTGAAGTGAATAAGGCCGAGTTGTAATACCACACACAACCTGAGGACAAGGGTTGTGCTGTTTTTACAAGAAGGTAGCTGTTCTTTTTCTAATGCCTGATAACCCCTCTACCCCTCTAGTTTACCCTGTTACTCTATTACATATTTTATACATTTAAAGGGGTTATCCACCTAAGAGCTAAAAAATTAAATGCACCCAAACCTAGCTGGTCTTACTCAGAAAGTTCCCCTGAGTATTTTGAGTTCCTGTCTTTCTAGCTACTGCCATTCCGGATTTACAGGTTTTTCTAAAAGTCGGTCTATATCCAAGATGGAGTCGACTGGGGAAACTAAGTTTCCCATCATGCAGTGCTTCAATCCCGTGCTGCCTTTGCTACAATCCCCCCCCCCCCCCTCCGTACACAGAGATGATGGCAGTCTGGAGTCTGTCACCTGTCATCTCAGATGCGGAATTCATCCCCCCCCACACACACACACCGGGTAATCAGATGCCTGCTCTCGACTCCCCCATCCCCGTAGTCATGCTGATTACAAGGCTCCTGACCATCCCCGTTAAGGAGGCGGAGGGGGGGGGGGTGGTCTAGGTAGCAGAACGGTAGGGAGCCAGCATCTGAGACGAGAGTTGACGGCCTCCAGAGTGCTGTGTTGAGCTAACTCTGCCCCTAGAGAGGAGATCACATGTTCTGCATCTATGAAGGGAGGGGGGAAGCAGCGCATTGTCAAATGGGACACAGAGAAGAAGATTTTAGACATCCAGAGGGGGTGAATATGAGTAAAAACACTTAATATGAGTAAAAACACAGGGAAGGGGCGCAGGATAGGTTATACATGTATATTAGACAGAGGGTGGTATTGGGAAGGGGGATTGTTTAGAATATTGTTTTTGTTTCTCGGATAACCCCTTTAAGTACATGCTGGAGATACATAAGACTCTATTTTGCATTGATCATTGATTGATTGCTGCAGTCCCATAGACTTCTAATGTAGTGGAGCAGCAGGATGGAGATCGCTGAGAGCAGGGAGGGAAATATTTAGTGCGCATTTCTCTCAGCTTGTTCTCTGGACATATGAAAAGTTTTTTCTAAATAAAAGTGACCATGTAAACGCTCTGAGTAATATCTGTGTATTAGGTGGGAGGTCCATATAGAACGTATATATAACACATAGAAGACTTGCCTCCTGTCTCCACCCAGAGCTACGAAAATATATTATAAAAATGACTGCCAGTCCAGTGAATAACAGGCAGGGAGACATTCTTGGGAGGACATTGTGGTATCTCCACTCACCGCCCCTGATGGCTGTTCTAACTGGAGAGATGACAATTGTGGCCGGGTCCTAAGGGGCATCGAAGGGCATTGGGGAAGATATTTCTAATGAGACTGATGTTTATGGAGGAAATAATGTCTGATGCTTCAAGGACGTGACCATGGCTGCTTCTTTACGAGGTCACTATGGCTCCTTCTTTAAGGGGGTCGCCATGGCTGATTCTTTAAGGGGTCACTATGGTTTCTTTTTTAAGGGGTCACCATGGCTGCTTCTTCACGGGGTCACTGTGGTTTATTTTTTAAGGGGTCCCTTTTGCTGCTTCTTTAAGAGGTCACCATGGCTGCTTCTTTAAAGTTAATGTACCAGTTGGAGTAGTGAATTTTTTTTCACTACCAGGTCAGCGCCAGTGTGGAGATCCCGGTGGCACTGTCTATTTTTCAAATCAACGCCTGGTTCCTGCAACTGGCACCGTATAGAGCGGGCCAGTACATATGAAGAAAACAGCACCAATCACAGGAACCAGGCAGCGTTTTGAAAAATGGACCACGCCACCAGGCTCTCCACGCTGGTGCCAACCAGAAAGTCAAAGCAAAAATTTCACTGCTCCATCTGGTACATTCACTTTAAGTAGTAACCATGACTGCTTTTTTAAGGGATCACCATGGTTGCTTCTTTAAGGGGTCACCATGGCTGCTTCCTTGCTTCGATAAGGAGTCTCCATGGCTGCTTCCCTGCTTATATAAGGGGTCATCATGGCTGCTTCTATAAGGGGTCACCATGGCTGCTTCTATAAGGGGTCACCATGGCTTCTTCCCTGCTTCTATAAGGGGTCACCATGGCTGTTTCCCTGCTTCTATAAGGGGTCACCATGGCTGCTTCTATAAGGGGTCACCATGGCTTCTTCCCTGCTTCTATAAGTGGTCACCATGGCTACTTCCATAAGGGGTCACCATGGCTGCTTCTATAAGGGGTCACCATGGCTTCTTCCCTGCTTCTATAAGGGGTCACCATGGCTTCTTCCCTGCTTCTATAAGGGGTCACCATGGCTGCTTCTATAAGGGGTCACCATGGCTTCTTCCCTGCTTCTATAAGTGGTCACCATGGCTGCTTCCATAAGGGGTCACCATGGCTGCTTCTATAAGGGGTCACCACGGCTTCTTCCCTGCTCCTATAAGGGGTCACCATGGCTGCTTCCCTGCTTCTATAAGGGGTCACCATGGCTGCTTCCATAAGGGGTAACCATGGCTGCTTCCATAAGGGGTCACCATGGCTGCTTCTATAAGGGGTCACCATGGCTGCTTCCCTGCTTCTATAAGGGGTCACCATGGCTTCTTCTATAAGGGGTCACCATGGCTTCTTCCATAAGGGGTCACCATGGCTGCTTCTATAAGGGGTCACCATGGCTGCTTTCCTGCTTCTATAAGGGGTCACCATGGCTGCTTCCATAAGGGTTCACCATGGCTGCTTCTATAAGGGGTCACCATGGCTGCTTCCTTGCTTCGATAAGGAGTCTCCATGGCTGCTTCTATAAGGGGTCACCATGGCTGCTTCCCTGCTTATATAAGGGGTCATCATGGCTGCTTCTATAAGGGGTCACCATGGCTGCTTCTATAAGGGGTCACCATGGCTGCTTCTATAAGGGGTCACCATGGCTGCTTCCCTGCTTCTATAAGGGGTCACCATGGCTGCTTCTATAATGGGTCACCATGGCTTCTTCCCTGCTTCCATAAGTGGTCACCATGGCTGCTTCCATAAGGGGTCACCATGGCTGCTTCTATAAGGGGTCACCATGGCTTCTTCCCTGCTTCTATAAGGGTTCACCATGGCTGCTTCCCTGCTTCTATAAGGGGTCACCATGGCTGCTTCTATAAGGGGTCACCATGGCTTCTTCCCTGCTTCTATAAGTGGTCACCATGGCTGCTTCCATAAGGGGTCACCATGGCTGCTTCTAAAAGGGGTCACCATGGCTTCTTCCCTGCTTCTATAAGGGGTCACCATGGCTGCTTCCTGCTTCTATAAGGGGTCACCATGGCTGCTTCCATAAGGGGTCACCATGGCTGCTTCCATAAGGGGTCACCATGGCTGCTTCTATAAGGGGTCACCATGGCTGCTTCCCTGCTTCTATAAGGGGTCACCATGGCTTCTTCTATAAGGGGTCACCATGGCTTCTTCCATAAGGGGTCACCATTGCTGCTTCTATAAGGGGTCACCATGGCTGCTTTCCTGCTTCTATAAGGGGTCACCATGGCTGCTTCCATAAGGGTTCACCATGGCTGCTTCTATAAGGGATAACCATGGCTGCTTCCATAAGGGGTCACCATGGCTGCTTCTATAAGGAGTCACCATGGCTGCTTCCCTGCTTCTATAAGGGGTCACCATGGCTTCTTCTATAAGGGGTAACCATGGATGCTTCCCTGCTTCTATAAGGGGTCACCATGGCTGCTTCCATAAGGGGTCACCATGGCTGCTTCTATAAGGGGTCACCATGGCTTCTTCCCTGCTTCTATAAGGGGTCACCATGGCTGCTTCCCTGCTTCTATAAGGGGTCACCATGGCTGCTTCCATAAGGGGTCACCATGGCTGCTTCCATAAGGGGTCACCATGGCTGCTTCTATAAGGGGTCACCATGGCTGCTTCCCTGCTTCTATAAGGGGTCACCATGGCTTCTTCTATAAGGGGTCACCATGGCTTCTTCCATAAGGGGTCACCATGGCTGCTTCTATAAGGGATCACCATGGCTGCTTTCCTGCTTCTATAAGGGGTCACCATGGCTGCTTCCATAAGGGTTCACCATGGCTGCTTCTATAAGGGATCACCATGGCTGCTTCCATAAGGGGTCACCATGGCTGCTTCTATAAGGAGTCACCATGGCTGCTTCCCTGCTTCTATAAGGGGTCACCATGGCTTCTTCTATAAGGGGTCACCATGGCTTTTTCCATAAGGGGTCACCATGGCTGCTTCTATAAGGGGTCACCATGGCTGCTTACATAAGGGGTCACCATGGCTGCTTACATAAGGGGTCACCATGGCTGCTTCTATAAGGGGTCACCATGGCTGCTTACATAAGGGGTCACCATGGCTGCTTCTATAAGGGGTCACCATGGCTGCTTCCCTGCTTCTATAAGGGGTCACCATGGCTGCTTACATAAGGGGTCACCATGGCTGCTTACATAAGGGGTCACCATGGCTGCTTCTATAAGGGGTCACCATGGCTGCTTACATAAGGGGTCACCATGGCTGCTTCTATAAGGGGTCACCATGGCTGCTTCCCTGCTTCTATAAGGGGTCACCATGGCTGCTTCCCTGCTTCTTTAAGGGGTCACTATGGCTGCTTCCTGGGGGGTTGTAACTGGGTTCAGCAAGGACCAAGCTGGATGCCATATGGAAATAAGAAAACGTTACTGCAGTTCAGGCGGATCCCGATCATTGGATCATTTTCCTTTAAATTCTGTGACTGTGATGAGACTGGGCAGAGATCCCTCGTAGTTCTGTGTACAGAGCTGCAGCCAGAGTTCCTGATTACACATCAAAAAAAGGAGATAAAACCAATAGTTTCTAATCATTTTTATTTTTGTGGTAACATTTGACGATTGTTAATAAGATGTGCCAGGTCGAGGGAAGGGAAGGAGTTTGGGACAGTCCTGAGGAAGGACACACCTGTCGCCCAGGTGTACGTATCCGGAGTTACAGAAACATCCAGGGAAATGTGTTTTAGGGCAGACAAATCTCTTATGGAAGCGTGATGGACAGATGTGGCCGCAGTCATTACCGCAGTCGGCATAGGTCATGTTCCCTTTGCAGTAGTCAGCTTTTTTCACACACTTCCCATCGCCATCTTCTAGGGTGCCAGCCGGGCAGTAACATCCCTGTTCACACTTAGCTAGGCAGGCGGTTTCACCATCGCAGCTCGGTTTGCAGCTGCTCCCACACCTATTATATTCTTTCCCCTGTGTACAAGGTTTAGTTCCGTAGCCGACTGCAAGAAACACAAAAAACAAATGAATAAAAAATAAAAATAAATACACACAACTAAATGATAAAAAAAATTAACAAATTAATAACATGTTATGGTGGGTTCACATTCGTCTGACCATCCTGTGTAATTTGCCACCAGAGTGATTGTACCAGATCATAACAGAAATAATTCACTTCTAGAGATGAGCGAGTAGTGAAATATTCGACTTTCGAGAATAGGCATAATAAGATTCGATTATTCAAACAAATATTCAATCCCATTATGGTCTATGGGAAAAAAAAATTCTCGGCACTTGGAAATCCTAATTCGACCACTTGAAGGTCACCAAGTCCCCCATGAACCCTCCCTAAATGATGCCAACACCTCTGGAATGACACTGGGACATTAGGGGGAGCATGCCTGGGTGCACCCAACACCCCAAAATCGCAGTATAATGCCACTCTCCGCAGTTGCAAAGGAAAAATATTAGCGAACACTTTACGAACGTTTAAGGCAATGTTCACACATTTTGTTCGTATTTCTTGCGCAGCGTTACATACATGATTCCAATGTGCATCCGCAGAGCGTCATGTTATTCGCATATCACGCGTCATGCTGTACGAACTGGAACAGTATATATCAGGTGCCCTTAGTGGGCTAAACCAGGGACACTATAAGTGACTTGTACACACAGGGTACTGGAATGAATACACCTGCTGATGCTGCTGTTATATCATCTATTTCTTAGCACTGAGAAGCTTTGGATGCAGAGATGACTTTTTCACTGGATCTTAGCCCTGAAAAGGACTTTTGGGTTCTGTAGTAATCCTGCCTGACCAAAACACTACTAAAACCTCTCTCTCCCTGTTCCAAGATCTTTCCCTGACTAGGTTGAAAGCTCATCTGCGGTTGAGAGGCGGGAGCCAAGTATTTTAGATTCGAGGTCATGTGGTTCAGCCATCCAATGAGGGTAGACGGCGTTTTTGTGCTGCGTGTCTACTCCCAGAATCCCTCACGGCCCTCTGCATGGTGATTGGATTAAAAAAGCGCCAAGTGCGAGGGGAGGGCTTTTGAATGTTTCCCACGTATTCACCACACTACTCGATTGAATTGGAATCTTTCAAATACCATCTTGATCGAATTGTATTCGCTCATCTCTATTCACGTCTACTCAATACTCAAGTATTTTTGGATCCAGCAAGTTAGCGGTTTTAACACTGTGCCTAATGTGATCCTATGGAGCGTTCAGGTCCAGCTTCTTGCATCTAGCATTGCCATCCTGGGTGACTCCAAATTCCCATACATATGGGGTTGTCTGCCCCAATTCAAAAAGCACCATAAATCTATGTGTTTTGGGGTCTTAGTTATGTATTTCCTTGTTGAGAATTTTCTCAGTTCTGCAATTTCCAGGGGGCAGTGTTTTCCCTTAGCTCTCCATCACAGTCCTCCCACCCTGCCTACTCCCCTCCCCCAGCACTCCTGCTAAAATACTGCCCAGAGCTGACACAGAACATCTAATTTCACAGAAGACAGTGAGGCGTGTTTATTCTCTGTCTGCTCCTCTTTCTGTGGCATTATTCATCACAAGGCAACATGCTGTAATCGCCTCTCACTCTTTCCAAAATGTCCTAATAAAACTATATATGTATCTGTATATGTGACAGGAATATGGAGATGCAGGCTGGAGGGGCCGATCAGATGCAGTGACATCACTCAGGTGGTGAGGCTCGAGCTCAGAGACAAGATCCGGCCACACTTCCTGTGACATCAGAGGATGATGCAGGATGTTCCGGATTAATATCATACTATTGGGTGTAGCAGATACAGTATCTGGGGATGTTGGGTGCCAATCAATATTACAATACAATATTACAGGTTAAAAAAAAATCAAATCAACTGGTGTCAGAAAGTTATATAAATTTAGATTTTCCTTCTTTTTAAAAATCTCCAGTCTTCCAATACGTATCAGCTGCTGTATGTCCTGCAGGAAGTGGTGTATTCTTTCCAGTGTGACACAGTGCTCTCTGCTGCCACCTCTGTCCATGTCAGGAACTGTCCAGAACAGGAGAGGGTTTTCTATGGGGATTTACTGCTGCTCTGGACATTTCCTGACATGGACAGAGGTGGCAGCAGAGACTGTCAGACTGCAGAGAATACACCACTTCCTGCAGGACATACAGCAGCTGATACATACTGTATTCTTGTGTCTAGATTTGGGAGTCAGTGTATAAAGGAGATGTAGCAGTGCTGGAGGTGGTTGTTGTTTTGCTCTGGACTATGACTGTAGGATAATACTGTGAACTGACTTAGGGGTGGAGTCTGCCACCAGGATTCATAGTCATGCCCCTCCCCTTCGGGCCCTGCACTAGATAGAACACAATGTATCCATTTCTTCTGTACTGGTCCTAGAAAAAATCAGTCTTAGGTTCCATGGCTCCATTTTCTGCTAGGTGCTGCATGTAAGTGTTTCCTACCCTTAGTCGATCACCTACACAGTATAAGCACCACGTGCCCTATTGATGAGTGATGGAAGAGGAGTGACGACTATTCCGAGCACCGGCTCTTCTGCTGATACTTGGGGTGCTACTGACTCCTAAGCTTTATGTCATCATATAATGGAGAACACAAGTGAAATACACTGATAATACTTATACTCACTTTTCGCTGCTTGGACACTTATCAGCATGAGGAGCGCACCTGCAAAATAAAAATAAATGAAAATTCATGGAAAAAATCTATGGGGGACATACAGTGAGATCCATGTAATAACATAGGATATAGGATACAGGTATGCAGAGTCCCCTCTGAAACCCTGTTTACACAGCTCCACCAAGTACAAGTATCCCATCATTCATAATGATTCTATTCTAGTCACAGGAGATGAATGTGATGTCCACAGAAGAAGCAATGGTGAAATGTGCAAGATAGATAGATAGATAGATAGATAGATAGATAGATAGATAGATAGATGATAGATAGATGATAGATGATAGATAGGAGATAGATAGATAGATAGATAGATAGATAGATAGATAGATAGATAGATAGATAGATAGATAGATAGGAGATAGATAGATAGATAGATAGATAGATAGATAGATAGATAGATAGATAGATAGGAGATAGATAGGAGATAGATAGATAGATAGATAGATAGATAGATAGATAGATAGATAGATAGGAGATAGATAGATAGATAGGAGATAGATAGATAGATAGATAGATAGATAGATAGATAGATAGATAGGAGATAGATAGATAGGAGATAGATAGATAGATAGATAGATAGGAGATAGATAGATAGGAGATAGATAGATAGATAGATAGATAGATAGATAGATAGATAGGAGATAGATAGATAGATAGATAGATAGGAGATAGATAGATAGATAGGAGATAGATAGATAGATAGATAGATAGATAGGAGATAGATAATAGATAGGAGATAGATAGATAGATAGATAGATAGATAGATAGACAGAGAGAGAGAGAAATAGATAGAAGATAGGAAATAGATAGATAGATAGATAGGAGATAGATAGATAGATAGATAGATAGATAGATAGATAGATAGGAGAGAGATAGATAGATAGATGATAGATATTAGATAGACAGATAGATAGATACAGTGGCGTAGCTACCAGGGTCGCAGCGGTCGCCGCTGCAACCCGGCCCGCCACATGGGCCACTGCACGGCCCCCCCATGGATCACTCTTGTGTCCGCAAGCATTGTTTTGCTTGCGGTCACAAGAGCGGGCTCGTCCAGGCCCCCGGTTGATGCGCGGCTGCCGGGGGTGTCCCATCCTATCCCCGGCAGCGCGTGCATCAGTGAACTCCCTGTGCTGCCTGGGGCCCTGATTTCCGGCACAGGAAGCGCACGTCAGAGACGCTTCCTGTGCCGGAAGTCCCAGCCCCGGCATACAGAGTTCACTGATGCGCGCGCTGCCGGGGATAGGATGGGACACCCCCGGCAGCCGCGCATCAGCTGGGGACAGCGCCTGAAGAAGAAGATCGCTGGGGGAACGGGTTGTTAGGTGAGTTTGTGTGTGTGTGGTTTTTTTTTTATTCTGCTTGGGGAAGAGGGGGCATCTATAAGGGATGGGGGAGAGGGGGGCATCTATAAGGGATGGGGGAAGAGGGGGGCATCTATAAGGGATGGGGGAAGAGGGGGGCATCTATAAGGGATGGGGGAGAGGGGGGCATCTATAAGGGATGGGGGAAGAGGGGGGCATCTATAGGGGAGAGGGGGGCATCTATAAGGGATAGGGAAGAGGGGGGCATCTATAAGGGATGGGGGAAGAGGGGGGCATCTATAAGGGATGGGGGAAGAGGGGGGCATCTATAAGGGATGGGGGAAGAGGGGGGCATCTATAAGGGATGGGGGAGAGGGGGGCATCTATAAGGGATGGGGAAGAGGGGGGCATCTATAAGGGATAGGGGAGAGGGGGGCATCTATAAGGGATAGGGAAGAGGGGGGCATCTATAAGGGATGGGGGAAGAGGGGGGCATCTATAAGGGATGGGGGAAGAGGGGGGCATCTATAAGGGATGGGGGAGAGGGGGGCATCTATAAGGGATGGGGGAAGAGGGGGGCATCTATAGGGGAGAGGGGGGCATCTATAAGGGATAGGGAAGAGGGGGCATCTATAAGGAATGGGGAGAGGGGGGCATCTATAAGGGATGGGGGAGAGGGGGCATCTATAGGGGAGAGGGGGGCATCTATAAGGGATGGGGGAAGAGGGGGGCATCTATAGGGGAGAGGGGGGCATCTATAAGGGATAGGGAAGAGGGGGCATCTATAAGGGATGGGGGAGAGGGGGACATCTATAAGGGATGGGGGAGAGGGGGGCATCTATAAGGGATGGGGGAAGAGGGGGCATCTATAAGGGATGGGGGAGAGGGGGGTATCTATAAGGAATGGGGGAAGAGGGGTCATCTATAAGGGATGGGGGAGAGGGGGCATCTATAAGGGATGGGGGAAAATGGGGGCATCTATAAGGAATGGGGGAAGAGAGGGGCATCTAAAAGGGATGGGGGAGAGGGGGACATCTATAAGGGATGGGGGAGAGGGGGGCATCTATAAGGGATGGGGGAAGAGGGGGCATCTATAAGGGATGGGGGAAGAGAGGGGCATCTATAAGGAATGGGGGAAGAGAGGGGCATCTAAAAGGGATGGGGGAGAGGGGGACATCTATAAGGGATGGGGGAGAGGGGGGCATCTATAAGGGATGGGGGAAGAGGGGGCATCTATAAGGGATGGGGGAGAGGGGGGTATCTATAAGGAATGGGGGAAGAGGGGTCATCTATAAGGGATGGGGGAGAGGGGGCATCTATAAGGGATGGGGGAAGAGGTGGCATCTATAAGGGATGGGGGAAGAGGGGGGCATCTATAAGGGATGGGGGAGAGGGGGGCATCTATAAGGGATGGGGGAGAGGGGGGCATCTATAAGGGATGGGGGAGAGGGGGGGCATCTATAAGGGATGGGGAAGAGGGGACATTTATAAGGGATGGGGAAGAGGGGGGCTTCTATAAGGGATGGGGGAGAGGGGGCATCTATAAGGGATTGGGGAAGAGGGGGGGCATAGGGGGGGGCAACATGCAGTGGGGGCCATCTATATATACTATAAGGGGGGGGTCACATAGTGTCAGGGCTACCCACTAAATGAGGGTGTAAAGGGGACAGTAGAGATGTGCAGTTTGTAGAGAGATGAGGATGGTGACAGAGTGAGGAGCCTAATATGTCTGTCTGGCAGATTCTGTGGATTCGTGGCTCGGAGAAGTTGTCATAATGGCCCAGGGCAGATGGAGAAGAAGAAAATGTAAAGGGAAGAACTCCGATCAGAGAAGACGTCCCCTGTGAGTCACCTGATATAACTGCACTGTAATGTATATGGTGTATACAACCTGTGTGGAGCTGCGTCCACCTCTATATGACTGTATGAGGTGATAGTGATCTGTGTACAGTGGATCTTATTCAGTAGCAGCGGTGGTGTTAGTCAGTATGTGGTGGTATTAGTCGGTATGTGGCGGTGTTAGTCGGTATGTGGCGGTGTTAGTCAGTATGTGGTGGTAATATTTGTTACTTGTTATCTGGTACTGTGTTTTATTGGTCTCAGTATACTGGATTTTGTCAGTAACAATGTGGTGGTGATGGTAGTGGCTGTGGTGTGACGGTAATATTTCCCCCTTGTATACTGGTATTATTGGCAATATTGGTCTCAGTGTACAGGATTTAGTCAGTAACAGTATGGTGGTAATATATATGGTGATAATTTTTTTTCTTTCTATATGCTGGTGTTATTGGTAATATCTGTCTTGCGGTACATATCTATCTATCTGTCTATCTATCTATCTATCTATCTATCTACACACATACACCTACCAGTAGCATCACTTGGTCGTGAAAGGGGGGGGGCCCAAGTTGACCTCTCGCACCAGGGCCCAGGAGACATTAGCTACACCCCTGGATAGATAGATAGATAGATAGATAGATAGATAGATAGATAGGAGATAGATAGGAGATAGATAGGAGATAGATAGGAGATAGATAGGAGATAGATAGGAGATAGATAGATAGGAGATAGATAGATAGATTGATAATAGATAGATAGATAGGAGATAGATAGATAGATAGATAGATAGATAGATAGGAGATAGATAGATGATAGATAGATAGATAGGAGATAGGTAGGAGATAGATAGATAGGAGATAGATAGATAGATAGATAGATAGATAGATAGATAGGAGATAGATAGATAGATAGATAGATAGATAGATAGATAGATAGATAGATAGGAGATAGATAGGAGATAGACAGATAGGAGATAGATAGGAGATAGATAGGAGATAGATAGATAGGAGATAGATAGATAGATAGATAGATAGATAGATAGATAGGAGATAGATAGATAAATAGGAGATAGATAGATAGGAGATAGATAGATAGGAGATAGATAGATAGATAGATAGATAGATAGATAGATAGATAGATAGATAGGAGATAGATAGATAGATAGATAGATAGATAGATAGATAGATAGATAGATAGGAGATAGATAGATAGATAGGAGATAGATAGATAGATAGATAGATAGATAGATAGATAGATAGATAGATAGGAGATAGATAGATAGATAGATAGATAGATAGAAGATAGATAGATAGATAGATAGATAGATAGATAGATAGGAGATAGATAGATAGATAGATAGATAGATAGATAGATAGATAGGAGATAGATAGATAGATAGGAGATAGATAGATAGATAGATAGATAGATAGATAGATAGATAGATAGGAGATAGATAGATAGATAGATAGATAGATAGAAGATAGATAGATAGATAGATAGATAGATAGGAGATAGATAGATAGATAGATAGATAGATAGATAGATAGGAGATAGATAGATAGATAGATAGGAGATAGATAGATAGGAGATAGATAGATAGATAGATAGATAGATAGATAGATAGATAGATAGATAGATAGATAGATAGATAGATAGATAGGAGATAGATAGATAGATAGGAGATAGATAGGAGATAGATAGATAAATAGGAGATAGATAGATAGATAGATAGTTAGTTAGATAGAACAGTACAGATATATATTAGATATAACTCACTTAGAGATGACAGCAGGATCACAGATCTTTGTTCCATGTTTCCTTTTGAGGTATAAACTTTTTGCTGTAAAATTTACAGTTAAAAAGAAAAACCTTTATGAGAGATAAATTGTCAGGAGTATAAGGTGCATTGAATGACTATATTGTTGCCTGATGTAACCCATGATTTGGGATGTACTGGCTCCTTCATATACCTGTACATAAAGGGATCGTCCAGGCTCATAATAACATGGCTCCTTTCTTACACAGTCAGTACCAATCTTTGTGTGTTTGTTTTGCAGCTCAGTTCAATTGAACTAAATGGAGCTGAGTTGTAATACCGCACACAACCTGAAGACAAGAGTGGTGCTGTGTTTGAAAGAAAACAGCTATATTATTCTAATCCTGTATCCTACTGGTTGTGTGAATGATCTCGCAGAGTGAGTCCCTACTGAGATGTCCGCTCTCTGTTATACAGCTCCTCACATTGGGATGGTAATAATAATAATAATAATGAGAGCCGAGGCTTTGTTACATACCTGGATGGTGCGTCTCTGTGGTCTCCTGGTGTTACCTGGATTCTGCACTATTATATATACGCTGAGGGTGAACACGCTGTGCTCAGGGAGTGGCCGTCGTCTATATTTGGCTGATAATGTTGTATAATCGTTCCTACATAACATGTAATTAATTACTGTGATAATGAGAAACTAGAAACATGATGTAACAATAACTCATGGCTGAAGCGTCCTGACCTGGGAAGATGCAGTAACCTTATATCATCCTCACCCAGACCCACCGCCATGGGCACCTTAGTCATACGCTATTGCACACTACCTAGCTTAATATTAGAGGGAAGAACTATTGATGAGCGAGCCGAGCCAAACTCAAAATCCTTCCGAACTTTGGGAAACTTTTTGCAAAGTTTGGATAGGTTTGGGAATATAGCAGCCGCACATCTAAAAACAACTAAATAAAAGATATTCTCACCTGTCCGCGCTCCTTGCTGTCCTCTTGTGGCTCTCTGGTTTCTTCAGCCGCCTGTAGAGTGACATCCCGCTCAGCCAATCACTGACTGCGGTGCTATCCCATCCCCGTCAGCCTGTGATTGGCTGAGCGGCTGTCATCAGAGAAGACAGGATGGAAACGGAGAAGAACAACACCAGGGGAGCAAGGACAGGTAGGTATGATGAACGGCCTTTTGAAACCGCATTAAAACAGCTAAATGTCTGCAAGCATATAGCTGTTTCATTGGGGTTTATTCAAGTTCCATTTGGCACAAACCCAAAATTTACAAGTTCGGTGAATCTGCCTAACCGAACTTTTTCTCATCTGTAGGAAGAAGGCTGGCTTTCTAGAGCCACCTATTGCCCGGTCCCCTGCTTGGCAGCCCATCCTCAGACCCACATCAGAGTCCTCGCACCCACCAGCCCCCCCACTCTGTACTTACGAGGAAAAGAACTCAAAATATCTGTGTAGAGAGGCGACTCTTGATATGCACAATGCGAGGGAGGAGTATGAGGAGGTGCTAAGGCACGCCTCTTCCACTGGGTGCTGGAAGCCTACCTGTGAGAGACCCGACCCACAATGATGGTCTGAGACCGGGCTGAGAGTCAGCGGAAGCCGGCGGGGCACTGAGTTCGGGCATTGGCGCTTCCGAATGGAGAGATGTTGTATGGAGGCCTGCTGTAGCTGTAGCTGAGAACCCTGTCGGAGGTGGCATGGGACGTGACCGCAGAAAGAGAACCACAGTCGGGTGACTCAGTGTCGGCAGATCACGTGAGACCCGGTGAGAGCGGGTGTGTTGACCAGACCTGACTCAGCTGACCAAGAGACGGCAGACCACGTGGGACGCCTGCAAGAACGGGGAACGGCACAGGCTTGGCACGGGGAAGGTGACGAGTCTTTGATTATCTCGCCGGTGAGAGCGGTGGGTCCCCGAGTGTGCTTCAGCCTAGTGTGTCAGTGGGAGTCCCTCCTCGAGTTCGCCTGTCATTAGACTCCACGCTGGTGAGAGCTGCGTGGTGTAGAGTGTGCGAGCCGAATCGTTCCCTCCGAGGCTAGTGGAATCGCTTGTGGCTTACGCTGGTGAGAGGAGTGTTGAGCCAAGAAGACAGAGGAAAAGCCCAGGCAAAAGTCTTCTCAAGGAGGTCCTGGCGATGCAGAGAGGGGGGAGGTGGTGAGAGCGGCATTGCCGTAATAACAAAATGCATGACTTAAAATACTAACTCCGGCCACCCTGCATATCTGTTGTGCTGCATATTTCTCTGAGGTCCTATTACTTTCTATGGAGATAATACCACTAACAATATTGCATGATTTGGGCTATTAACCTCCGTTGCTTTGCATGAATGACCTTCCTTCCCAGCTCTTAAAATTGGAATGTAGACAGGAGCTAATGATTTGTGCTACTAGCCTCTGTTGCTACTTGAATGACCTTTCTTCCTAGCTCTGTAACTGGAATGCAAATAAGAACTAATGGTTACTAGTCAGAGTAATCTTGATCGGTGCTTCTCTTCGTGATCTGGAACAGTGAATGTTTTGGTGAATTTATTATTGACTCCGCAGGTCCCTGCAGATTAACGTGAACCTCTCGACCCCATCTCTTTTGCACATCTAGGGGGGAGGAGGTTAAAACTCTGAGAATTTGTGACTCTCTTTGGCTATCCTGTTTAAGCCCTGCCCCCCCCCTTTTTTTTTTTTTTTATGCACTGTTGACAAATGCTTACCGTATTGTGTTGTATTAAGTTGGTTATCTAAAAATCTGAGGGAGAAATATTGGGTTGGGTTGCTGTCGTATTTAGAGAGGGAGCCCCGGGGTAAAGTGGCCCCTGTAGTGTATGGGGCCCAAGGTGAACAAAGCAACTCCTGCAAAAATTAATCCAAAAATTGAGAGTTTTTTTTGTTCCCCCACCATGACAGGGAAAGGGCGAGTTGGTGGGAAAGGGGGAAATGGGGGGAATCAGGATAGAAGGGAGAGTGGGGGTGTTGGGGAGAAGGGCGGGACAGACCCTCCTAGTTGGCCTGGAGATATCCTTGCAGCAATAAAAAAATGGGACGGGTCCATAACAGATTTAGGATCCCAGGTGGGGGCTATTGGATCCCAGGTCTTGGGTGTGGGTTTTTATGTTTGTTGGTTGGTGTGTGGATGTTTTGTGTTTTGTTGTGTGTTTTTTTTTTTTTTGGCGGTTTGTCATTGTTTTGCTTTGTCTTGTCCTGTGGTGGTGTTGTTTGGTTGGTTCTTTTCTCTCTTTCTCTTCCTCTGGTCGGTCTGCCCCCCTTTCCACTCTTTTGGGGTAAGCCCGGGGAATGACTAAGATAATATCTTGGAATATCCGGGGGCTGGCTGATAGATTTAAGAGATTGGCTCTGATGAACTATCTTAAGAATAAGCTACCCTGTATAATAGGTTTGCTAGAAACCCATTTAACTGAGGACACTGTCCAGGTGCTTAATAAACAGTGGTGGTCACACCAATACCACTCAGTTTTTTCCAATTACTCTTGGGGGGTGTCAGTTTTGGTACATAGGGGGGTTAACTGGCATCTGTATGGGAAAAAAGTAGATAATGGGGGGCAGTATGTATTTCTGCACTGTAAAGTTGATGGGCTGGAGTGCATACTGGCCTTCATTTACATAGCCCCGCCCCGAACTGTTTCACTTTACTAAGAATAGGGAAGGGTGTCCAGTTCTGGCTATGGGTGACCTGAATATGGTCATGGACGAAAATAAGGATAGAAGGTGTATGGCTGGAGGTAACAAAAATATTAGAAATTCCCCATTACCTTGTATTTTAGAGGAAATAGGTTTGAGAGGTCTGTGGAGGGAAAGGAACCCAGAGGCTATTAATTTTTCTTGTTGGAATAATAAGGCCGCAAGGACGATGTCACGAATTGATTATGGGTTAGTGAATAATGGAATGACACACAAAGTACAGAATATACAATATTTGCACCGTTGTTTGTCGGATCACAAACCAGTTTATGTTGAGCTGGGTAATTATGGTAAAAAAATGGCACAGAGTTTTCGTATTAATTCGCACTGGATGAATTTGATTAGTAACACAGAGAAGTTGAGTGAAGAGTTTAAGGCAGTGTGGGGTTTGAATTGGGGTACGGCCCCGGGAGGGGTAGTATGGGATAGTATGAAAGCAGTGATTAGGGGTAGGTATTTTTCAGCTATAGTGGCACTGAGGAAAAGTTTTTTTGAAAAGGAAAAATATTGATTAATAAGGTGAAGGATTTGGAGGAAGAATTGAAGGGTAATCACTCACAGGAATTAGAAGATAGTTTGCGGGTCCAACAAAATGAATTAGATAGGTACTTACTAGAGAAGGCCAAAAGTAAGGCAGGATTTATTAATGCAAATAGGTTTCTGGGCTCCAGAAGACCTAATAAGGGGCTGATGTCTTTAGTGAACAATCAGAGGGGGAGAAAAGGTATAGAATCTATACGTAAGGAAGGGGGTACGATAATTAACCAGCCGGAAGGGATAAATAAGGTATTTAAAGAATATTATTCCAACCTATATACGGATGTAGCGGGATCTGTAGGGGGCTTAAGGGAATTTTTGGAAAAGATTGATTTCCCCCGGTTGTCACCTCAACAGAGAGATGAATTGGACGCACCTATATCGGTTAAGGAACTAGGGGAGGCCTTGGATGGGATTTCTGGGAACTCCACCCCTGGGTTGGATGGTCTCCCTTATGAAATCTATCGAACTCACAGGGATGTTTTGTTGCCTGCTCTGTGGCAGACTTTGTAGAAAAAGGGGAACTGCCACGGTCGATGGGGGAGGCATCTATTGTGGTGCTTCCAAAAGCAGGGAAGGATTTGTTGGAGGTTGAGTCTTTTAGACCAATTTCTCTGATAAACAGCGATGTCAAAATTTTTGCCAAGGCCCTGGCGGTAAGGATAGGTAGGGTAGTGGGGAGTCTCATACATGAGGACCAATGTGGATTTATGCCTGGGAGGATGCCTAGGGATAATATTAGACGGTTATATAAGAACATTAAGGTGGTTGATTCCCCTCGCTCTCACTCCATCCTGTCGTTGGATGCCACAAAGGCCTTCGACAGGGTGGAGTGGGAATATTTGTGGGAGGTGTTAAGGTGCTATGGTTTCGGAGAGAACTTCATAAAACTAATTAGGCTCCTCTATAACAATCCTAGGGCATCCGTGGTGACTGGGGAAATGTTTAGTCTAGGTAGAGGAACCAGGCAGGGTTGTCCTCTCTCCCCTCTACTCTTCGCCCTTAGCATAGAGCCTCTGGCTATTATGGTTAGAAATGATGATTGCATTGAAGGCTTTGGGGCGAGGGGTGGAGGGGACAGAATATCATTGTATGCCGACGACCTTTTGTTTTTTTTAAAAAAAAAACCCTGTGTAGCAGTGCCGAGGGTTATGAAATTGGTTGAGGATCTGGGGAGATTTTCAGGTTTGTCCATAAATTGGTCGAAGTCTACTCTTATGTCCCTGGCACCTAAGGAGGTCCTCTGTTTCCCCCCTTTGAGGAATTTGGAGGAAGGAGGTAGTTTTTGTTATCTGGGGATGGTTGTTTCTAGGGATATTTCTCAGTTCAATGAGCTGAATTTAAAGAAAACAGTAAAACTTATTGCGGATAAGGTGAAGGTATGGCAGAGGTTGAGGATCTCTAAGATAGATAGAGTTACTCTGATGAAAACTATCCTTATGCCGAAACTCTTATACTTGTTTAGTGTAGCTCCGGTTTGGGTTGAGGGACGATACTTCAAAAGGCTGAGAGCAGCCTGGAATGACTTGAATGGGGTCGGAAGAGGGTCCGGATGAAACTGGACAAACTGTGTATCCCTATTGAGAGGGGGGGTCTGGGGGTCCCGAATGTAGAGGAGTATTTTTTCTCAACCCAACTATACTGGTTAGCTAATTGGAAAAAAAATCATTACTTTTCACATGTGAGTAGTAAGGTGGGAGGTGGAATTTGGGATATATTTCAAATCCTAGAAGCAGAAGTGTTGGAAAGGGGGAGCTGGAGGAAGGATGCATTGGCTATTGCTCTAGTTAGAACCTGGAAAAGAGCAAAGAAGAACCTGAGTGTACGGGGGGTACTGGATTTCAGACCGCTAATTTTGATAAATGAGGCGGGAGGTGTGGGAGTGGTGCCTTCACTGTATGGGGCAGGAATTAAACAAGTAGCAGATATCAGGTCTGGAAATAGGATTAAAGGATGGGAAGAGGTTAAAATGGAGTTTAAGATTGATGAGAGACATTGGTTTGAGTATAAAAGGTGTTCCATGATACTGAAAGAAGGCCTTAAGAAAAACGATAATATTATCTATAAACCCCCATTATTGATAAAGAAACTACGAGAAGGAACAATTGGGAGAAGGGCAGTAATTGCAGTAATATACGGTCTCCTTATGGCAGAACAGGGAATTGGGGAAAATAGTAAGCAAAAATGGGTAAATGAGGTAGGGGGACTTGATGATTCTCAATGGGAAGGAATAGTTAGAAATATAAAAATGGTTTCTAAGGGGGGTTGCCATAGAATGGTTCAGTTCAACATTGTGCATCAGCTATATTATACCCCTAGTTTCCTCTGTAGAATTAAGAAATGGAAGGATAGTAAATGCCCGCGATGTGGGGAGATTGGAACTGGTACGGGGCACGTGTTGTGGTTTTGTGATAGTATAAAGGTATTCTGGGAACAAGTATGTGAACATATTGTAAAGACGGTGGGGGTTAATTTTGAGCTTGAACCTATACTGGCAATTTTAGGCGACACTTCTAAACCAAAAATGAGAAGGAGGGAAAAAATGAGTATACTTAGGCTCTTGTTTCTTGCCAGACTTGTTATTGTGAGACAATGGCTGTCGCCGGATGTCCCAGTTTTTTGCAAATTGCAAGAAATGTATAAAAATATATGAGGGGATTGACTAGAGGAGTGAAGGGATCGAGGGAGAAATGGTTGTGTATGTTGTTTGTATGTGGGTGGAGGGGGGGGGAGAGATTGGTTGGGTATATGGTATTGTTAAAATTGTTTGTATTGTTTGATATTTTGTTTTGTAAAAAGAAAATAAAGAAGTTTAAATGAAAAAAAAAAAAAAAAGAGAGAGAGGCGACCCTTCCTTTTAGAGGGTTGAATAGCGACTTACAATATTGCTTTTTCCTATAGACGTCATTAGAGAGAAATCTTTCTTCTGAGATAATTTACCTATTTGTTTCCAGGGGAACATTGCATGGCCTATACACCTATACATGGCCGCTCTATACATGCTGGCCCCACACATACAGGCTTCATACATTCAGTTGCCATACACACTGCTGGGATGGAGGTTATGGATAACACATATATACATATATCGCTGACATCGGTCGTGAATCATCAACCTTTGTCCTACTTGTAACCTGTTAATTTTACTGTGGCAGGAACCTGTAATCTTTGTAGGATTGTTTCCTAATATCAGACCAAGGATTACGTAATTCTGCCCAAATCTAATATACGAAATACAAAGCTATTGTAATTACATGTGTTCTATATGGCACTGTTACTTTGCAGGGAGGTCCTGCTGGGAGTGCTAAGGATGATGATGAGAAGGAGTGAACAATCATTTAAAGTTTTTGCTTCCATTTCTAAAGATTTTTTAGTTACTATTTCTTTTAGTATTGGAGCTACTAGACAGCATCCATTATTAATCTTTACCACTAGCCCATAAAAGAGACAGCACAAACTAGTACCTTATTATCCCAGTGCCCACCAGCACCAAGGCTACTGGGAAGAGCCAGGTCCAGGACTGGGCTAATAGTAGACTAGTATTATAAGGGTAGGTTCACACTGAGCAATAGGCAAGGAATAGTCAAGGAATTGGGGAGGAAAGTTTCCTCTTCTAGACTTGGTGCAGAATTTGCGCGGAATTCATGTGGAATTGGTGCAGAAATCGGGAATTCAAAGCCCCAATGACTTCTATAGGATTTCTCTAGCAGAATCTAATTTCTTGCTTGTTTATAATCGGCTTGGCTGTGCCTTTACTATCTGACAACATATCACTGATCGTTGTTAGGTGAGGTACCCCGACTAATTGTGGGGTGATATGCATAAAGCCCAAGTGGCTGGAAGGTGATCAGGCCATGATTTCATTGTGTCTCTTTTTCGTAAAAAATATTAATGGCCCCTTTTCAGTCTGGTACTACTAGGGCTGCTTATCTGCTTATTTTCCTCCCTGAATGGTTATAAAAAAAAAAAAGTGGGTTCCCATTTTCCATAACCAGCCAGGTACAAGCTAAGCAGCAGCTGCAGCAGCCTAGTAGTACAAGACTGAAAAATAAATGACCCTTCCCAGCCTAGTAATACCAGCCTGCTACTGCCCCATTCTCATGGACAGAGGTGGCAGCAGAGAGCACTGTGTCAGACTGGAGAGAATACACCACTTCCTGCAGGACATACAGCAGCTGATAAGTGTTAGATGACTGCAAATTTTTAAACAGAAGTAAATTAAAAACCTATACAACATTCTAAAACCCGTTGATTTGAAACATAATATCCTTTTAATGTCACAGGGTTTTTCTGGGGGCATGGAGAAAGCAACCCTAGCTTACTGGGATTCCCAGAGTTGGGTGCTGTGTACACAGTGAACAGTTTTACGCAGACTACATAAAACAGAATATTGTGCAGTGGCCCCCAGTGACATGTTGTGCTGGAGCTCTTATGTCATTGTATGTTTCATACGTTATGAACTGATTGCTGACGTACCTGACGTTTTAGGTAACTTTCCAGGATAAGCTGCTGTGTGTGTACACAGAGGAAACTGCAGCCCATCTTTCTATACAATGTACCCACTGGGAGCCAGTCAGTGACCATCCTCATAGTGCAGCATTTCAGGATTGTCTTCCTGTACATCAGCATATCAGATGCCTAAAGCGTCCCTAGCTTACTGTCCACATTGCTGATTTCATGGTGCCCTTTGGTAACAACGTAGGTGTCTGTGGAATCTATGCTAAAGAGTGCAGAGATCTAACAAATGCAGAAAACATAATTGGACACAATCAGATCATTAACCCATCGGTTTAGACTGACAGTGACCGGACTGGTCATAGATCTGTATACAGAGACGCACCTGGAGATCCTGATGTTTTTTTATAAATTGATAGAAACAGATGAACACAACATTTTATAATTGTATTTTTATTTTCACTTAAAATTTTTTAACAATTTTTCATTAGACATGAACGGGCCGGTTTAGTGGCTGGGCCGGATTTTGGGGCAGTCCTTGGGGCGGACACACTTGTTCCCCAGAAGTAGGTATCCAGCTTTACAGAAGCAGCCAGGGTAGCGTTTACCTGCGTGGGAGATTGGAGGTCTGGTGCGTGATGGACAGACACGGCCCTTGTCGTTACCACTGTTGAAGTACACCATCTTCCCTTTGCAGCAGTCTTGCTTTCTGATACATTTACCGGAGGCATTCCTTACAGTGCCGTCCCTGCAGACACATCCTGGTTTACACATAGCTGCACATATAGGTGCCATGTTACTGCAGGTCTTTTCACAGGCCCCCTCACAAGCACTAAACACTTCGCCTGGTTTGCAAGGTTTAGGGCCATAACCAACTGGAAAAAAAATAATTAAAAAATTATAAACACGTTATGGAGAGCTGTTGTATATCTGGATTAGTGGTGCAAGATCAAATAATAGTGTGTGTGTGTTCATGAGTTCCTGTGTCGCATGGCTTTGTTGGGTAACATCAAATTCTTATAAAGGAGATCACACAATGTAGAATACAAGTGAAATACATTGATAATACTAATACTTACTGTTCACTGCTTGGACACTTATCAGCATGAGGAGCGCACCTGCACAATAAAAAAAAATAGTGTGAAGAAAGTAAAAGCCATAGAGTCTATACAATAAGGGGGGAGAAAACTGATAGCATGTAATAATGTAGGATATAGGATTGTCCCTTCTCATTGTCCCTTCTCTACACAGATGTGTTTCAGCAGAAGGATGTGATGCCCCCCGAAGAAGCAATGGTGAAATGCACATGAGAGATAGATGTCACCATCTATATATCTCATTACTTTACATTCATTCATGTTTGTGGCTTTAGATCAGTTTGGTTTTACCCTTTTCTGTTTTACGGGATAGTCTGTGAACCACCATTGTAAAATTTGGATTTGCATTATATGTTTTCTGAGATAGATAATAGAAAGATAGATAGATAGATAGATAGATAGATAGATAGATACAGGGGCATAGCTAGGATTCACAGGGCCCCATAGCAAACATTTTTAAGGGCCCCCCTCCCCTACGCACAACACAAAGCACTGAGCATATATATCTGCTTTACTGCTGGTGCACTGATAACCCCTGACCACTGCACTGGAGCTCTGCACATTTTTCTTTCCTACTTGATTGACAGCTGGAGAACAGAGGTCAGAGGTTATCAGAGCAGTGAAGCATAAATCCCTGTCTTCTGCTTGTTAACCCTTTTTTGTGTTGCAGCATGTAAGTAAACACTGGGTCACTTACACACTGCAGTACATAAGGGATTTAGCAGAAGAACACATGCTCTTATCTTCACCCCTGGGCCCCCCTCCTGCACATATAGCAACTACCCTGCCTCTATTGTAGCTACTCCACTAGATAGATAGATAGATAGATAGATAGATAGAATAGTATACAGATATATGTTAGACATAACTCACTCAGGGATGACAGCAGGATCACAGATGTTCCCATCTTTAGCTTGGAGATTTAATCTTTTTTCCTGTACATTTTGATGAAAATGAGAAAATGTTATCAGAGATCAGTAAATGTCTTCCCTGTATTCAGGCTTTGTCTAATCCTGCAGCATAGGTAATCCCTCTAAGAAAGATTCTTCTCCCTTGACCGACTGATGAAACCTCTCTAATCCCCTGTGATCAGCTCCTTGTGGCTGCTCAGCTCTCCTGCAGTGACCACTACAGGAGGAACAGGGTATTACATGCCGGCCAATAAAATGGATAGGAAACCATGTGACATAAGGACATGATGAGTCCTCCAGAGTAGGAGACGCTCTTTGGAAAGGCATTTTCCCCCAACTTTTAATAAAGCAATTACATAAGTTACAGACTGGATAAAAGGAATCAGCTCAGGTTGGAATCATTCTGGTTCCCAAACGCAGATGAGAATATAGGAAAGTATTTGCCCCCCTCTGGGTGATGCAGCCTGAGATGTCAGCTATGGCTCCTCTCTGTTATATGGCTTCAGCAGCGACCCCTCGTATATCAGGGAGAATAATAAGAGCAGAAGCTTTGCTCCATACCTGGATGCTGCTCCTCTATGTCTTCTTCTGATGCCAAGATTCTACCAGTCATCTTATATACAGTGAGGATTGAGCTCAGGGTGCGACTGGTCTTCTATATCTGGTATCTATTTAGATTTCCTCATTGTCTCCACATAACCAAGATGTGACGCACCGTTAAATTATGGTTAGATCAGATGGTGCAACATTATGCTAATAGGGAATAACATTATTCCGGGGTTACTCAGAGCCATGAGGGTCAGCAATGTGCCAGACTGCCATCAATATGGTATATCATGTATATACACATACATACCCAGCCCACCAGGACCCCCTCTGTACTGATGAGAGGCATGGACCCCAGAACATCTATCCACAGAGCGGTGACTCTTGAAGGCCATTATAACTCATGTTCCAAGGCCCTTAAATGGATCAGACATTGTCTTAGAGAATCGCCCCTTCCAATAGATGAGAGATGGCTATCTACTCCAAACCAGATAATAGACCGCGTACAACTCCTCCACTGGGAGCCAAATCAACATACAGACTCTATGGTGCTCCGGGGGACACTCACTGATGGTAAATCCGAGCTGGATGCAGGACAACAGTTCACTCCATGAACAGAACAGCCATCAGGTGAGTGCCCTATATCCTTGTTCTCTTTTTGGAATTAACAAAATATCTTTTTCCCTGAGAGCAGTTTTGGGGTCACACTGGGGGGACACATAACCCTCAGGCTCTATACCTGCTGTTGGGATGGAGGTTATGGACAGCACATTACTATAGATCCCTGTGACTGTCTCCTTGGCCTACTTACGTCTCGTCTCGTACTCTTATTGCAGCAGGAAGTAACCTGATTCCTGATATCAGATCAAGGATTATGTAAATCTGGCAGAGTCTAATATACAAAGCACAAAGCTGACATAACTTCAGCACTATGCATAGTGATTACATGTGTTCTATATATCACAGTGTTACACTGCGGTAAAATCCCACTGGTAATATGGAATCCAGGGATGGTAATGAGGAGTGAATGACTAACGTTTATTTGTTTTGTTTTTTTAACATTATGTGTTGTGTTTTGTTTGTTTTTTTACTACCTATTTTTGGCTTAGTAGTGAAGCAGTCTAATAAATGGCATCCATTATTAATCTGGAGATTTTTGCTATTCCTTACAAGAACTTATACTACCTCCCCCACCATCACCACTATTCCCCACTACTATCTTATTACACCAGTACCCACCAACACAGCTACTGGGAAAAGAAAGGTGCAGGATTGGGCCAGTAGCAGGCTGGTATTATTAGGCACAGAGGGACCAAAATAAATGATGGCTCTTCCCACCTTGGTTCTACTAGGCTGCTGCTTGTTTTCCTACCAGGATGGCTATAAAAGCCGAGGGGACAACAGACTTTATTTTTTTCTTCCCTTTCTTTCTTGTCTCCTAGATTCCATAACCTGGGACAAACTAAGCAGCAACAGCTTAGTAGTACAGCACAAACTAAGCAGCAACATCCTAGTAATACCACACAAACTAAGCAGCAACAGCCTAGTAATACAGCACAAACTAACCAGCAACATCCTAGTAATACCACACAAACTAAGCAGCAACAGCCTAGTAAAACCGCACAAACTAATCAGCAACAGCCTAGTTATACCTCACAAACTAAGCAGCAACATCCTAGCAATACCTCACAAACTAAGCAGCAACATCCTAGCAATACCATACAAACTAAGCAGCAACAGCCTAGTAATACCGCACAAACTAAGCTGTACCAGCTTAGTAATACCAGACAAACTAAGCAGCAACAGCCTAGTTATACCGCACAAACTAAGCAGCAACAGCCTAGTTATACCTCACAAACTAAGCAGGAACATCTTAGTAATACCACACAAACGAAGCAGCAACATCCTAGTAATACCACACAAACTAAGCAGCAACAACCTAGTAATACAGCACAAACTAACCAGCAACATCCTAGTAATACCACACAAACTAAGCAGCAACAGCCTAGTAAAACCGCACAAACTAATCAGCAACAGCCTAGTTATACCTCACAAACTAAGCAGCAACATCCTAGCAATACCATACAAACTAAGCAGCAACAGCCTAGTAATACCGCACAAACTAAGCTGTACCAGCTTAGTAATACCGCACAAACTAAGCAGCAACATCCTAGTAATACCGTGCTAACAAAACAGTAACATCCTAGTAATACTACACAAACTAAGCAGCAACAGCCTAGTACTACAGAACATACTAAGCAGCAACAGCCTAGTAATACACTACACTACAAATTCTTTCTTTCTTTTCTTTCTTGTCTCCTATTTTCCATAATCTGGCACAAACTAAGCAGCAACAGCCTAGTAATATAACACAAACTAAGCAGCAACTGCCTAGTAATACGATACAAACTAAGCAGCAACAGCCTAGTAACACTGCAAAAACTAAGCAGCAACAGCCTAGTAATACAGCACATACTAAGCAACAACAGCCTAGTAATACAGCACATACTAAGCAACAACAGCCTAGTAATACAGAATAAACTAAGCAGCAACAGCCTAGTAAAACCGCACAAACTAAGCAGGAACAGCCTAGTAATACCAGACAAACTAAGCAGCAACAGCCTAGTTATACCGCACAAACTAAGCAGCAACAGCCTAGTAATACAGCACATACTAAGCAACAACAGCCTAGTAATACAGCACATACTAAGCAACAACAGCCTAGTAATACAGAACAAACTAAGCAGCAACAGCCTAGTAAAACCGTACAAACTAAGCAGGAACAGCCTAGTAATACCAGACAAACTAAGCAGCAACAGCCTAGTTATACCGCACAAACTAAGCAGCAACAGCCTAGTTATACCTCACAAACTAAGCAGGAACATCTTAGTAATACCACACAAACGAAGCAACAACATCCTAGTAATACCACACAAACTAAGCAGCAACAACCTAGTAATACAGTACAAACTAAGCAGCAACACCCTAGTCATACCGCACAAACTAAGCAGCAACAGGCTAGTAATACCATGCAACCTAAGTAGCAACTTCCTAGTAATACCACACAAACTAAGCAGCAACAGCCTAGTAATGCCAAGGTATAAAAATAAATGTCCCTTCCCTACCTAATAATACCAGCCTGCTATTTCCCTATACACATAGGTTCACACGTGGTGTATGTAATTTCATGTCCCTGCAGTTTACTGTATGTAGGGGAACCATTAATAAAGTAAAGGTCTGCATGCAGAAACACAAAAGCACAATCAGAACACAAAAAGTGGAGTTGCCAATTCCTAAGCCCTTTATTGAGGATCGACATTCCATTAGTACAGCTACAATTCAGAGTAGTGGAGCAAGTACCATCACTAGTCAGGAGTGGTGACAGACAATTGAAATTGAAAAGACTTGAACATAAATCTATTTTACTATTGGGAACTATGAGCCCAAAAGGGCTCAGTCTGGAATACAAAGTCCTCCTCAGTATGTGATGCATAATCATCTGTGCATGTGTATATAGTTAGGGAATTGGTATTATTGGATAGCACTTATTGTTTTTATTCTAATTATTGTTTTTATTATACCCACAGATATTGCTGCAGAACCGGTTAACACTAAGCCAAATTGGAATGCACTTGAAGATCCAGTGATCGAGTATAAAGGAGTAGAATATTATCTAATATGTATGGGGACAGCATCTCGATGTGGCTTTGTGTGGTTGGTGGTATTCACCATGCACAGTATGTTTGTAATTTCAGGTCCAGCCCACGGGTACATTGCTGAAGGTATAGACCTTATTATCAGGCCCCAGCATATTATAGACCCCAGTATCAGGACCCAGCATATTACAGACCCCAGTATCAGGCCCCAGCATAATTTAGACCCCAGTATAAGGCCCCCTTTATAATACAGACCCCAGTATCAGGCCCCAGCATATTATAGACCCCAATACCTTTGCCATCATGTTAGGCATCTCCCCTGTTAGTTAACCCTCCCTCTCACCACCTCACTACCATGTAGGCATCCCCCCATATATAAGTTAAAAAAAAACACACAGGACAATAGATAAATAAAATAAAAATTATTGCAACATTGTAATGAAAAATGACTGCCCTTTATTACACTAATGATCCAGAGGAAGGCGAAAGAAGCCCCTGGAGAGTTATACCTCAGAGGGGGAGAAATTCCTTCCTGACCTTACAAGTGGCGATCTGATATCTCCCTGGATCCATCTGGCCTCCTGCATGTTGCTGTATAGTAAGAAAGGGGGAGGAAAAATATGTTGAAGCAAAATGTACAATATATGGCCTGCTCATAAGAGCTTACACTCTAATATACAATACATGCCCTGCTCCTAAGAGCTTACACTTTAATATACAATACATGCCCTGCTCCTAAGAGCTTACACTCTAATATACAATACATGACCTGCTCTTATCCTATCCTATCTCTTCTCTCTCTCACGCACACTCAGCCCCACCACTCACAGGAGGGTTCTCCTGTAGGAGAAGTTATCTTAGTGGAGGAAGTGAGTGGAGTTCAGACTTTTGTTTTAGGTGGTAGAGAACGCAAACAAAATTGTTTCCTGCAGAAGCTTAGCCAGGACCCCTGACAGGAAGTTAGTAGTTGGAGGTCTCACAAATGTGTGAGAAACTACCTCCTTACAAAGTTTCCCTACTAGACACTAAAGCAAGTATAAGCTCACTTAGAGGAATAACTCTTGTCCACTCCAGGAACTACTCTAAAAAGTGCAGGGCAGTATCCTGAAGCAAGAGGAACTGACACCAGTAGGACAAAGCTACAATGCAAAATCTACGTATACTACTGCGCAGTGCAAGACGACTGGGAAACCTCGGAAGTCTGCTCAACCCAGAGAACCAACGAATGGGGCTCATATTACCCACAGAGGACGAGTATCTCGCAACTAGGGGGCATAAGGCGGTTGAGAGCCCCTACTGGCAGCTGTCAGGACAAGAATCTTATATATTCTACCTATACACCTATTCCGGCAGAGCACAATCACTACACTGGGCAGGGCTCCTCTGGAAACTCTTCTCTCTCTACAAAGCGCCTTTTACTTCGACAAGCACTGGTTACCTCTGTGTCTCTGCACTAACATTGTGTGTCAAGATTTGCACAACTGTATTACGTGTACTGTTAAACTTGAATCTTACTTCAGTAAAGTGTTATATTTTAGACTAAACGCACAAGACTCTGGTCAAATCTGACAGCACCTGCACCCAGACACACCATTGTATACTTGGGTTATTTCCCCTTTCGGTTGGGGGGGGGGGGGTCTGCTGCCATTCCAGGCTACCGTGACAAGTGCCCAAGTGACCCTAAAGACTCCCGGAGGTTACCGACCGTTGGGGATAGCAAAGCGGGCAGAGCAGGTGGCCGCATCACAACACCGTGGCCCATCACACAATATACAGGGACTGTGAAGACTGGAGGGTCTCAGTGTCTGACAGTTAGCCCACCTCTCCCGCAACTGCAGACTTTGCTAGGACATTTAGGAACATCCTTGCAGAGTCATATGAGAATCAGGTGTAAAGGTTTGGGGAGGGTGGGGGGAGAGGGGGCCATCTATAAGGGAGGGTGGGGGGAGAGGGGACCATCCATAAGGGAGGGTGAGGAGAGAGGGGTCCATCCATAAGGGGGGGTGGGGGGAGAGGAGGCCATCTATAAGGGAGGGTAGGGGGAAAGGGGGCCATCTATAAGGGAGGGGGGAGAGGGGGCCATCTATAAGGAGGGGGAGAGGAGGCCATCTATAAGGGAGGGGGTAGAGGGGGGCATCTATAAGGGAGGAGGGAGAAGGGGGCATCTATAAGGGAGGGTGGGGGGAGAGGGGGCCATCTATAAGGAGGGCAACATGGGGGGAGAGGGGCCATCTATTTGGGGGGGCAACATAGGGGGAGAGGGAATACACAGAGGGGGGCATATATTATTAGGGGGTCACATAGAGTCAGGGCTACCCACTAAATGAGGGTGTAAAGGGGACAGTACAGATGTGCAGTTTGTATAGAGATGAGGATGGTGCCATAGTGAGGAGCCTAATATGTCTGTCTGGCAGATTCTGTGGATTCGTGGCTCGGAGAAGTTCTCATAACGGCACAGGACGGATGGAGAAGATGAAAAAGAAAGAACTCCGATCAAAAAAGACGTCTCCTGTGAGTCACCTGATATAACTGCACTGTAATGTATATGGTGTATAGAGCCTGTGTAGAGCTGGGGCCACCTCTATATGACTGGATGAGGTGATTTAGTATACTGGATTTGGTCAGTAACAATATGGTGGTGATGGTAGTGGTTGTGGTTTAGCGGTAATGTTTTCTATCTATATACTGGTATTACTGATAATATTGGTCTCAGTATACAGGATTTGGTCGGTAACAATATGGCGGTAATATGTACGGTGATAATACTTTCTCTTCCAATATGCTGGTGTTATTGGTAATATCTGTCTTGGTGTGTATATATATATATATATATATATATATATATATACACACACACACACCAATAGCATCACTTGGTCATGAAAGGAGGGGGGGGGGCCCAAGTTGGCCTCTCGCACCAGGGCCCAGGAGACATTAGCTACGCCCCTGGTGACCCCATAGAGAGGCACCCAACTTGGCAACAGGTTTTCCTTCCCTGGAGGGGTATCTGGCTATTCACATGTTTTGAGACTCGCACCTGAGGCTCCACGAACCCCTTTTTTTTTTTTTTTTTTGGCATATTTAGGTTTTTATGGGGCAATGAATCAGGGGAGACTCTTGCAAAAGTAATCCATTGGGCTTTTTGCTGATCTCCCTGAGCATAGTGATTGTTGTATTTTGACTGCCCAGGAAACCCCATGGCAGTAAGCAGGTAGCAGCAAGCCAACACTGTATATAGCAGAATGACTTGCTGTACTGAAGTTTGGGAGGTGATTCACAGTGACTACTGACAGTAATGTAGTGCTGTCTAAAGCATCCCTAGCGTACTGTCCATATTGTACTTTTCACGGTGCCCTGTGTAGGTTGCTGTGGAGTATGGACCTCTGATAAGTGCACATAACATAACATACTGTAATAACATAGTGCGTTTTACTTCAGATGTGACCCGCCAATGTTCTGGTAGTGGCTACATCTATAAAATCAATGCATCCTGGGTCAAGTCATAGCTACTCAAATATATTGGAAATATAACAACAGCAAAGAGAATTATAGGCAGAGGCACATTATAGGTGGGCAGATGGGGCATCTACACCCAACAACCCCGATGGATGTTCTGCCATCCTAACTGATCGCGGAGAGGTGATTACTGTGACCTGGTCCTTAGGGGCATTATGACTGGTTCCTGTAGGGGGCGTTGTGGCAGACCCTCCTGGTGGTGTATAAATTCTGGCTCTTATAGGGGAAGCTGGGTCTGATTCTATGTGTGTGGCACCGTGGCTATGTCTTGGGGCTGTTGTAAATCGGGTCAATCACGCTGCCTCCTGGAGATCAGAACAACTTTACTGGACACAATCAGATCATTTACTCATCAGTTTAGACTGACAGTGATCAGACTGATCACAGATTGTGTACAGAGCTGCACCTGGAGATCCTGATGGGTTTTTTTCATAAATTGATAGGAAAAGATGAACGCAACATTTTGTAATTGTATTTTTATTTTCACTACAAATTTCAACAATTGCTCCTAAGACATAAATGGGCCGGTTTAGTGGTTGGGACGGATTTTGGGGCAGTCCTTAGGGCGGACACACTTTTTTCCCAGGCGTAGGTATCCGGCTTTACAGAAGCAGCCAGGGTAGCGGTCATCTGGGTGGGAGACCGGAGGTCTGGTGCGTGACGGACAGACGCGGCCATGATCGTTACCCCTGTCGGAATAAACCATCTTCCCTTTGCAGCAGTCTTGATTTCTGATACATTTGCCGGAGCCGTCCCTTACGGTGCCGTCCCTGCAGACACATCCTGGTACACACATAGCTGCACATATCGGTGACATGTCATTGCAGCTCGCATGGCATCGGCCCCCACAAGCGCTATGTACTTCGCCCGGCGGACAGGATTTAGGGCCATAACCAACTGGTGGAAAAACAATTAGAAAAATTAGGAACAGGTTATGGAGAGTAATATTGTAGTGTTCATGAATCCAGCGAGTTATCACATCTGACCCCCATACCCCTCTATCCTAGGCTGCAGCCATCTTCCTACATTCCCATCATGGTTGGATCTGAATCGCCAGACATATATGAACAAACCTCTAAAGGGGTACTCCAACATCAGTGCAAAAAATAACCACGCTGAAGAAGCATATAGCATAATTGCATGGTTACCTGTCTGTCCCAGTTCTGAAACCACCAAAAATCTTAGTTCTGAGTCTAAGTTCTATAGGCGGATCGCATTGCTTTCTCTCAGTTCTCCACCACACTCCTCCCACTCTGTGTACTCCCCTCCCCCAGCACATCAGTGAGGTTGTGACACCTGCTGCATTCACTCCCTGTCTGCTCCCTCTGTAGCATCATTCATCACAAGGCAGCATGCTGTAACACATTACTCTCTCTAAAAGTCCTAATGAATATATATATATATATATGTATATATATATATGATGGTGACATCACTCAGGGGGCGGAGCTACAGCTGAAAGACAATATCCAGCCACGCCTCCTGTGACATCAGAGGATGATGTTGTATGGAGAGGGGGAGAAGCCAGGAAGCCAGAGACCATAGTTATTCTATAGTTCTTCTATTTTCTATCTCCTGTCAGTGGTAAGTCACATAAAGCTGGCACTATTACTGAGAACATTATATTAGTAAATTATATATCTCCATATTGAGTATGGAGTTTTATTTGAATACAACTTTCTGATAACAGAATACCCCTTTACAGGTGTTTCCAGGATTAGCACAGTGCCACCCCTGTCCACAGGATATGTGTGGTATTGCGGTTCAGCTCCATTCACATCAATGACTCTTATTGTCGCCCTGATCCATTCCTGTCTTGACTACTGTAACTCCCTACTAATTGTCCTTCTTTTCTCTAAGCTCTCCCTTCTCCAGTCTATCCTGAACGCATCAGCCGACTCATCTTCCTCTCCAGCTGTTACACTGACGTCTCCCCCCTGTGCCAGCCACTGCACTGGTTACCCATTAAGTACAGAATACAGTTCTAACCCCTCACCCATAAAGCTCTCCACAACTCTACCCCTTCATACATGTCCACAACTCTGCCCTCCATACATCTCCTCCCTCATCTCCACAACTCTGACCCTCCATACATCTCCTCCCTCATCTCCACAACTCTGACCCTCCATACATCTCCTCCCTCATCTCCACAACTCTGACCCTCCATACATCTCCTCCCTCATCTCCACAACTCTGCCCCTCCATACATCTCCTCCCTCATGTCCCCAACTCTGCCCCTCCATACATCTCCTCCCTCATCTCCACAACGCTGCCCTCCATACATCTCCTCCCTCATCTCCACAACTCTGCCCTCCATACATCTCCTCCCTCATCTCCACAACTCTGCCCCTCCATACATCTCCTCCCTCATGTCCCCAACTCTGCCCCTCCATACATCTCCTCCCTCATCTCCACAACGCTGCCCTCCATACATCTCCTCCCTCATCTCCACAACTCTGCCCTCCATACATCTCCTCCCTCATCTCCATAACTCTGCCCCTCCATACATCTCCTCCCTCATCTCCACAACTCTGCCCCTCCATACATCTCCTCCCTCATGTCCCCAACTCTGCCCCTCCATACATCTCCTCCCTCATCTCCACAACTCTGCTCTCCATACATCTCCACAACTCTGCCCTCCATACATCTCCTCCCTCATCTCCACAACTCTGCCCCTCCATACATCTCCTCCCTCATGTCCCCAACTCTGCCCCTCCATACATCTCCTCCCTCATCTCCACAACTCTGCCCTCCATACATCTCCTCCCTCATTTCCACAACGCTGCCCTCCATACATCTCCTCCCTCATCTCCACAACTCTGCCCTCCATACATCTCCTCCCTCATTTCCACAACTCTGCCCTCCATACATCTCCTCCCTCATCTCCACAACTCTGCCCTCCATACATCTCCTCCCTCATTTCCACAACGCTGCCCTCCATACATCTCCTCCCTCATCTCCACAACTCTGCCCTCCATACATCTCCTCCCTCATTTCCACAACGCTGCCCTCCATAATCTCCTCCCTCATCTCCACAACTCTGCCCCTCCATACATCTCCTCCCTCATCTCCACAACTCTGCCCCTCCATACATCTCCTCCCTCATCTCCCCAACTCTGCCCCTCCATACATCTCCTCCCTCATCTCCACAACTCTGCCCTCCATACATCTCCTCCCTCATCTCCACAACTCTGCCCTCCATACATCTCCTACCTCATCTCCACAACTCTGCCCCTCCATACATCTCCTCCCTCATCTCCACAATCCTGCCACTCCATACATCTCCTCCCTCATCTCCACAATCCTGCCCCTCCATACATCTCCTACCTCATCTCCACAACTCTGCCACTCCATACATCTCCTCCCTCATCTCCACAACTCTGCCCCTCCATACATCTCCTCCCTCATCTCCACAACTCTGCCCCTCCATACATCTCCTCCCTCATCTCCACAGCTCTGCCCTCCATACATCTCCTCCCTCATCTCCAAAACTTTGCCCCTCCATACATCTCCTCCCTCATCTCCATAACGCTGCCTCTCCATACATCTCCTCCCTCATCTCCACAACGCTGCCCCTCATACATCTCCTCCCTCATCTCCACAACTCTGCCCCTTCATACATCTCCTCCCTCCTCTCCATAACTCTGCCCCTCCATACATCTCCTCCCTCATCTCCCCAACTCTGCCCCTCCATACATCTCCTCCCTCATCTCCACAACTCTGCCCTCCATACATCTCCTCCCTCATCTCCCCAACTCTGCCCCTCCATACATCTCCTCCCTCATCTCCACAACTCTGCCCCTCCATACATCTCCTCCCTCATCTCCATAACTCTGCCCTCCATACATCTCCTCCCTCATTTCCACAACGCTGCCCTCCATACATCTCCTCCCTCATCTCCACAACTCTGCCCTCCATACATCTCCTCCCTCATTTCCACAACGCTGCCCTCCATACATCTCCTCCCTCATCTCCACAACTCTGCCCCTCCATAATCTCCTCCCTCATCTCCACACCTCTGCCCCTCCATACATCTCCTCCCTCATCTCCCCAACTCTGCCCTCCATACATCTCCTCCCTCATCTCCCCAACTCTGCCCTCCATACATCTCCTCCCTCATCTCCACAACGCTGCCCCTCATACATCTCCTCCCTCATCTCCACAGCTCTGCCCTCCATACATCTCCTCCCTCATCTCCACAACTCTGCCCCTCCATACATCTCCTCCCTCATCTCCACAACTCTGCCACTCCATACATCTCCTCCCTCATCTCCACAACTCTGCCCCTCCATACATCTCCTCCCTCATCTCCAAAACTTTGCCCCTCCATACATCTCCTCCCTCATCTCCATAACGCTGCCTCTCCATACATCTCCTCCCTCATCTCCACAACGCTGCCCCTTCATACATCTCCTCCCTCATCTCCACAACTCTGCCCCTCCATACATCTCCTCCCTCATCTCCCCAACTCTGCCCCTCCATAATCTCCTCCCTCATCTCCACAACTCTGCCCTCCATACATCTCCTCCCTCATCTCCACAATCCTGCCACTCCATACATCTCCTCCCTCATCTCCACAACTCTGCCCTCCATACATCTCCTCCCTCATCTCCACAACTCTGCCCTCCATACATCTCCTCCCTCATCTCCACAACTCTGCCCCTCCATACATCTCCTCCCTCATCTCCACAACTCTGCCCCTCCATACATCTCCTCCCTCATCTCCCCAACTCTGCCCCTCCATAATCTCCTCCCTCATCTCCCCAACTCTGCCCCTCCATAATCTCCCCCCTCATCTCCCCAACTCTGCCCCTCCATAATCTCCCCCTCATCTCCCCAACTCTGCCCCTCCATACATCTCCTCCCTCATCTCCCCAACTCTGCCCCTCCATAATCTCCTCCCTCATCTCCCCAACTCTGCCCCTCCATACATCTCCTCCCTCATCTCCACAATCCTGCCCCTTCATACATCTCCTCCCTCATCTCCAAAACTTTGCCCCTCCATACATCTCCTCCCTCATCTCCATAACGCTGCCTCTCCATACATCTCCTCCCTCATCTCCACAACGCTGCCCCTCATACATCTCCTCCCTCATCTCCCCAACTCTGCCCCTCCATAATCTCCTCCCTCATCTCCACAACTCTGCCCCTCCATACATCTCCTCCCTCATCTCCATAACTCTGCCCCCCCATACATCTCCTCCCTCATCTCCACAACGCTGCCCTCCATACATCTCCTCCCTCATCTCCCCAACTCTGCCCCTCCATACATCTCCTCCCTCATCTCCACAACTCTGCCCTCCATACATCTCCTCCCTCATCTCCACAACTCTGCCCTCCATACATCTCCTCCCTCATCTCCACAACTCTGCCCCTCCATACATCTCCTCCCTCATCTCCATAACTCTGCCCCCCCATACATCTCCTCCCTCATCTCCACAACGCTGCCCTCCATACATCTCCTCCCTCATCTCCCCAACTCTGCCCTCCATACATCTCCTCCCTCATCTCCACAACTCTGCCCCTCCATACATCTCCTCCCTCATCTCCACAACTCTGCCCTCCATACATCTCCTCCCTCATCTCCCCAACTCTGCCCTCCATACATCTCCTCCCTCATCTCCATAACTCTGCCCCTCCATACATCTCCTCCCTCATCTCCACAACTCTG